>NC_056750.1:478685953-478708453 GCF_019279795.1 Protopterus annectens
GATACAGGGAGTGTGCAGACCACACCCATTATCCAGCAAAAACATATATATAGACAGTTTGATGCAGACAGGCACAGGCAGGGAAGTGTGTCACCTCCTGTGACCCAACCATTGATATCTAGAACAAGCTCCATAGGGCATTAGGATGACAGCTAGGGTGTGCATACTGGTGTCTACAGATGGCATGGGTACTGTCCTTTCTCAGAACTAGCTTTTTCAGTATGTGCAAGCTAGTGAATGCACAGGGCCTTTCTGGAAGTACAAGCTACCAAGACCACAGTCTTTGCAGAGATTATATGGTTATTGGGATATGAGTGATGATATAAGGGAATGCATCCTGTTTGTGTGACATTTTTGACCAGATCAATCACAAACCAGTGCATGACGGTTCCTCACATGCTTCTGTGTCACATGCCAGGTGTGCTTCAATGAGCCAAATCCATCTTTGACTTTACTAAAGATAACCAGTGTGGATGTTAAAAGCCAAGCCCCTGGTCATGTGATGCTACCACTTCCACTCTGGTATTATGTGTGGAGATGCATATGGGCAGGTCAGGACATCTCTGAGAAAATGGTACTCCCTGACATTTCCTAAAAGTCATGCATCAGTCCTACCTCTGGCTAAAGCCAATGTTACTACCCATCTTTTTTCCAGAAGAGGCAGCTTCCATAGACAGGCATTTACATGGTATTCCTGCATTATAGTCCATGTATACTCAGGACCTGTCAATTAGACTGAGCCATAATATTGCAACTACTGCTATATGGCTGTGTCCTAGCATACATACAAATATACACATGTATAAGCAGTAGCAGTAGACCATCTCAAAGCATTTTCCAGTAATCCCCTCCAGTCTCACCTCTGACACATAGTACATTCCATTATTTTCAATTTTTGCAGCACTTGTACATTTCTCTGTGGAAATAATTGCTCACTCATGTTCTGTACCCCACCTGTGCAGATGATGATAACTGTGCCCTGCCCTTAGCACTTTGTTACTTGGGTTGCCTATGTCTGGTTAACAGTATGGACAGTCTGTGCATGGGGAAGCACTATCTTGCACTACTTTTTCACACCATATGCTACTGTAGTATATAGGCTTTACCAGTGGCCAAAGCTATGTGCCATTCACTGCCTCTTTGCCAGAGAGACAGCATACTGTGTCTGAATCCATCTAGCATGTTCATCCCTTCTGCTTTGTCCACAACCAACTCCTCATTTGGCTCACCATCTACTGTCTGGTGTGTTGGAGAGATTTTCCTTTTACATAAGGCTTTCCTGCTGCAAATGTTTCTTCATTAGTATGTTGGGTAATATTGCACACACTGACAAAAATTTAGCACATATGTTAAAAATGTCCTCCAGGGCATCGCAAAGGGAAAACAGTAATTATGGGGAGAGACAAATGAAATGAGGACAATAACACAAAAGGGAGAGAATCATCAGGACCGGGGATAACATGGGTATGACCCCAATACTGCACTGCACATGTGAGACCTACTGGGATTCTGCATACTATCGTATGCTCCATACACTTATGTCTGGCTCTGATGGAGATGCCAGTGGTGGGCAGGATGCCACTCTGCAAGCTGCCAGAGAAGAGTTTGCAGGAGGCTGATGCAGGATTCAGTGTGTCAGTCCATAGACACTGCTGTAGCAACTTCTGTATAGAAATGTAAAATACAACATAGCAGCCAATATCTCTCTCTCTCTCTCTCTATATATATATATATATATATATATATAGAGAGAGAGAGAGAGAAAGAGATATGTGTATATATGTCGTTGTTTGTCTTTCGGCTTTTCCCGGTTAGGGGTTACCAGAGCGGAACTCCGGTCCGCTAATAATTGGCAGTAGGTTTTTACAGTGTCAAGTTGCCAGCTCGATGCCCAACCTTCAACTAAGGCATGCCCATTCACACATGTCTTTCGGAATGCCACTCGACCATGGGGAGGACATGCAGACTATATATATATATATATATATATATATATATATATATATATATATATATATACATATCATCACATACAGTGAAAGCATGCCTTCTGTAGCCCAAACACATGCTTCCCTATGACCCGATTTGCAATAGGTCATAGTTGTACTGATTGTCTGTCACACACTGGGGATTTTACATACTTGTCATCCACCATGGGTGCAAGGTCATATCCAGCATCACTAATAAGATGGCCCTGGGAAATGTCACCACTCACACCTCTAATAAAGGCCACATGTTCCATATGTGAGAGTCATGGCAACTGCCTGTCTGGTCTGAAAATACATTGCAGTTAATATTCTTTGGAATACAGACAACCTGGCATTTGATCAAAAACTAACTTTTACGGTTCAAATACATAGCATCTTCTCAGCTCACCAGGGAAGTTCTTTAATTCAATGTCAGTGGGTTATATGGACACCAGCACCTCAGGGAATTTGGCTATTTCACAGAAATACCACAAGATGTTGGTTGTCTCCTGTGTGGTACATTTAAACCACAGATGCTTCCCCCCATTTTGCAGAATGGCATCAAGAAATTGATGGAGTCTTCTCAAGGCTATTACTTGGGATACCCTCAGTGTGTCCCCTGTAGGTAATATACATAAAGTCACACATACCTTAGTATCTACCGGGACAGGTCACCATGACTTTGACAAATCAGCAAATAAGGCTGACATATGTCTACCAGGTCATGTATGGTGTCCCTATCCACACAGTAACAGTCTACAATGTTGGTGTTGTGAAGATCATGAAATATTAACTGTGATTGGATGACACAGTGTCTCCAACTGTAGTGACCACTCCACTGTGGCTACTAGCAGCAGTAACATCCTGTTGCATATGTATTTTAAGATTTCACTGTAGTCATTTCCACTAGTGGTCATGCATCATATCAGGCTCTTTATGAGTTTCTGAATTACTCCACTATCTTGTTTTGCCTCATTTCCATACACAGAGCTACTTATTTTAATAATGTCACTCATTGCCGTATCTTTATAAAGCCATTAGCATGTACTCCAAGCAACTCTGATGCTCGGTCTCCTGTGCTCACTCTCAGGGCATCTCTTAATCGCACACACCCTGCGTGTGGCTGCTTGTCGTGCATGATTGCCTAGTGCAATTTAGGGAATGTTTCTGAATCACAGGATGTATATTTCTTTTCATTAGGTTTATCGCTATTAAATTATCATTTCTTTATCATACATAATTTTAAATAAAAAAAAATGTAAAATATTTTCTGTTTTTGCTATAAAAAATGTGGCTTGCTGGGAGTTATTAAAGTAATCAAGTATATTTGCTAGATAAGCAGAATATTTGCTCACATGCTGTGGAGAGAGAAATTTTTACCAGAGCTACTATAAGACTAAAATAATATTTTGTATATATCTGAGAGGATCCAGTAACTGCAGTCGTTGGATGTTGATGTTGCACTGGTTAGTATCCGTGAGGTACTAAAGAAGTAGGACCAGAGACTATGACATTTATAAAACTATTATTTGCCTCACAGAGATTTACTGAAGGCATACCCATAATCCTAAGTGAAACCTAAAGTCGTATTAACTGAAAATATTAAAAAGAAATTTCATCATTCACCTTGCACTCTACTTTAGATCCAAACATAGTTATTATGTCAAGCTTTTCTTTCAGACAGTGTTCACTTTCTGCCAAATCTTGATGTCTTTGGCCTTTCTCTGAGTAGCAGCATAGACTCCTGATGTCATCTGCAGACCAGCAGATTGCATTTTGAGACATCTGTGCAGCTTGGGAACAGAACAATATGGAATTTCCTGCTGGTCTTTAAGCTCCCAGGCACCACAGTTTTCCAAGCAAAACTTTATTCAGGTATGAGACATTGTCCTTGCCAATGTATTTACTGTAAACTAACTAAAAATAAAAAAAAGAATCATTTCTTTTTCTTTTTTATTACAGTATTTCTTTAGTTTAGTCAGCAACACAGTGTGTGTGTGTGTGTGTGTGTGTGTTCTTTAGCACCCACACCTTTGGCACTTAGTTATCACACACACCCCGATGGCTAGTGCCTATGGCAAATACCCCTTTTTTCTCACCCTAGTTATACCTCTGTTTCCTTTACAAAGTGAGCAATGGAGGTTGATATAAGTTGAGGTAGAATATAAATGTTTCTCAGAGCTTATCCATAAGTTCTTAAAGGAGGTAACCAAGGAAGCTTCTGGTCTCTAATGACACAGATGTTGGTATACCAGAACAATGAGTTATTGCACACTGTGTGGATTTCAAAATGGATTAGAGGAAAACGTGGTGTAGTAGTTGTCAATCCCAAGGGTCCAACATAACCAGAATGTTACTTTTCAGGAAATCTGAGCATATGGAACACGTGGAGACATCTTACGGGCAAGTCTTATTGGCACAGCATAAAAATATGTGGCAGGGCACTAAAGAATCTATGGGCAGTGCCAAACGTTGGTCATGGCAGCGAACAAAGTCATAGCTTCTTTAATACCTCAGCACTGCCTCTCACTGATGATCCATTTTAGGGGCTAGCATGAATACTGTGAGTACATTCAGCACACAGAGTACAACTGATAAGAAGTTTATTTTGGCTGTGGTGGACAATGCTTCCAGGTACCCTCAAACAGTAGCTTTATTTGCTTCTGAACTAGAAAAAGTGGCTAACATTGTGAAATAATTTTTCTTCAGAGTAAGCCTTCCATGGGTGATTCTGACAAATAAGAGTACTATTTCAAGTCAACCTTGCAAATCCTTACTCATGTGTGCTAAATCTAGCCCTCTACTTTCCCTAACTCCACCCCCACATTACCTTACAAAAAAAACTTTCCATAGCAGTAATGCAATTCAAAAAACTGTGTCTGCTATTATTGTTAGTGTCTTTTTTGCTGTTGAACAATTACAAAAGGAGAAAGCTTGCCTTCTTTTTCCAGCTGGTATAGTGTCAACCCTTGTTTTTTTATAACCAATGTGAGTTTCAATGTGCTTTGCAGAAATTTATTTAATCAGTGTCAATATTTATGTACATAAAATTTTGATAATACACACAGACACACACACATCGCAGAAAGGCAAGAATCTACTGGTCATCGATGGAGACCTGTATCACTTAGAGAGAACTAGAGGTTGTAAATGGTATTGGGGCTGCAAATACAAGATCAGCCAGGTTTGTAAAACGAGAGCTGTAACCATCAGTATGCAGGATGGGGACACGTTAGATAAATCTGTTGGTCACCAACATCCAGGGGATCCAGGAGAAATTGAAAGATATGTGGTTTGCCATGATTTAAAGGTGAGAGCCACTTACAGTAGAGACACACATCTTGTTTATTGGTGGAAGATGCACTCGCGTCTACCTCTTTGGACAGTATACACACTATACCTCACAGAAAGGCTTTGTTACAACAGATATGGCGAGTAAAGAGAAAGACAACTGTGAGGCATAGTCATGAACAGTTGACATTGTATAATATAGATTTCAATGATTATCCACCAAAGAGTGGTACATTTATAATTAAATTGTTGTCAGATTCAACAGCGGATACTACAGTGCTAGTATTTACCACAGTAAATAATCTGTATGATCTGAGTCATGTTACAATCTGGCTCATGGACGGAACTTTCTTTAGCAAAGGTGTGACTATCAGACAGTTGTACAGTGTACATGGTTTGATGAAATACGGTAGTCATAGTAAAGGTGTACCTTTGTTATTTTCCCTAATTTCAAGAAAATCATTGAAGTCATACAATTATCTGTGGCATTGTATATTTCATTTGTTAAGTGAACATGGCTTTCAGGTTGCTGTCCGTTATGTGTTGTGAGATTTCGAAGTTGTCGCACTTAAAAGTGTTAGGATGAATGTACCCGGTGCCCGTTCCAAGGGTTATTTATTTCACTTTGGCCAGAATGTCTGGCAGAAACTGCAATCATTGGGATTATCATCTGTGTATAATACTAACCAAACCTTCCAGTTACCTATTAAGAGTCTGGTTGCTCTTGCATTTTTGAGGGAGTGTGAAGTGATTCCAACATTTCAACTACTGAAAGAATGTTTTCTACCGGAAGGTAGAGATGTGTTGAGATATTTTTCAGATTGGTATATTTACGGAAAACAACATAAGTTTAACACTAGGATGTCTTCCAGTGTATGATTCCCCCCACTATTTCCAATCACATTTTGGAATATTAGTGAGTTAAATGACCTATTTCTACCGTGAACCCAAAACTAAGTAAAGGCATGGCACAGGAGATTGAAATGTCTCCTAGGTGCACAGGGTATGGATTTAGCTATGCTATTGGCTGCTTTAGTGATTGAACAAAACTATGTTGACAAATTATGTGTCAGGATGGCTACAGGGTGTCCTCCTTCACCAAAGAAAAGGAAACTGATTCTCCGACATCAACAGTTTGAGACAGTACTGGTGAACAGAGCAGTGTATACATGTCTGGAATTTGTTAAGGCAATTGCTAAACTGCTGAAAATGTGACTGCTGTACCTTGTGTTGGTGTTGGATCACAAGAGTGCAGCACTGGTGTATAGGGAATGTGATTGTTTTGGATGGTGGATAACAGAACTGTTCTTTGCGGCTTTGCTAACACAGGTGTGTGCTACTGTGACTGCTATACATGTTATGGCACAGGAGATTGAAATGTCTCCTAGGTGCACAGGGTATGAATTTGGCTATGCTATTGGCTGCTTTAGTGAGAGAACAAAACCGTGTCGACAAATTACATGTCAGGATGGTTACAGGGTGTCCTTAACCAAAGAAAAAGAAACAGCTTCTCCGACATCAATAGTTTGAGACAGTACTGGTGAACAGAGCAGCGTATACATGTCTGGAATTTGTTAAGGCAATTGCTAAACTGCTGAAAATGTAACTGCTGTACCTTGTGTTGGTGTTGGATCACAAGAGAGCAGCACTGATGTATGGGGTATGTGATTGTTTTGGATGATGGATAACGGAACTGTTCTTTGCGGCTTCGCTAACACAGGTGTGTGCTACTGTGACTGCTATACATGTTATGGAGTGAAATGTATAGTGGGTTACAGGTTTGAAATTAATTAATTTACCGGTCTTTGTATGTCGTGTCACTATGTACTGTCAGAAAGAGGGAGATAACATGTATACTGATTTCTTGCACTTTATTAAATGTTTTGTGTTATATATGTGTCTACTGGCTTTGATTTGGAAGATTATTGGCAAATGTATGTGACGGAATTGGGGGTTTTGTACATATGTTAATTTTCAACGTCTGCAGTCTGCAATGATGTCTAACACATTCTTGGTGTGGGATTTGCTGTCCCGTTGTCTGTGTTTTGAAAGTTGGTTTTATGGTATTTTGTTTAATTGAAGTAGACCCATATATATATATATATATATATATATATATATATATATATATATATATATATATATATATATATATATTTACACACCCACATATATGGGTCTAGGTCACATGCTCGACTAGCATTTGTCTGAATAACAAAACACGGAACACACATACACAGAAGCGCTTAACATCGAAAAACGCTTCTGTGTATGTGTAGTTCAAAACATAAATCTACATTTCTGCATTCACCCCCCTGCACCCCCCCACACCCCCCTACTTTAATATTCTCACTCCAAGATCACATTACAGTGGGGAAAAGGGAATTTTCCCTTACCCGCAGTGTAGTCCGACAGGAACACATACACGAAAGCGCTTTTCGATGTTAAACGCTTTTGTGTATGTGTGTTTGGTGTTTTGTGATTTGGACATATGCTAGTCGAGCATGTGTCCGGATCCCAGATATATATATATATATATATATATATATATATATATATATATATATATATATATATATATATATATATATATATATATATACACACACACACACACACACACACACACACACATAGATATAGATATAGGCATATATATTTAAACATTTTTGTAGTGTTGGGAGAAGTAAAATTGTCTCATTTCATCTTTTACTTGAAGATAGTTTAAATATGACAGTTATTTTACATTTTATACTGCCGCTGTTGTTAAAATTATGTATCATTTATCTGTGAACTATTACCAATGTTTTAGATTTATATAAGTGTTATTTTGTAAAGTTCTGTCAAATTTTCTGTGATTTAATTCTACTTTTCTGTTCAACAATGATGAGAATGTAACGATTAGAAATAGAAGTTTTTAAAGAAAGTGAAATTATATACCTTTGAGTGAAACTTTTAACACTTCTAGTATCAAAATAGGCCTCTAAGACAGACTGTGTGAAAGAGTATATGCATATAGATACACACACACACACACACACACACACACACACACACACACACACACACACACACACACACACACACACACACACAGACACTCATCTGAATACTCCAAGAAGTGAAATGGATATGTTCTTGTGTAGCAACACTTTTCCAACCTTTTAAAATACATGAGTCTTGTTAAACAGAGGACTTTTGTAAATAGAAAAAATGGTTTGTTTTCTTTCTGTATATTAAATCCATATTAACATCAGTTAAGACATACCACCTAGTAGCATTTTAAAAATTCTAGTCTTACCCACAAAAAACACCATATGTTGCATTTTCTTAACAAGTTAATTCCATCACACTAAATGCATACTGCAATTATAATTATAATTTTATGAGTGGCGATGTTCCACAAATATGAGGTTTGGAACAATGTCAGCTACCGTTTTTCATTCTTTACATGGCTATTGAGGCAATTGCCTTATAAATATATACAAGCAAGTTTTAAGTAGTCTGGGTTCATTGCCTAGGTCAATACAATTTGCAACTTCTTTATGTATGCATTTTCATACACTGTTAGTGGATTTCTCTGAAAAGACCATTTTACATTTTTATAATTAACCTGTTTAAAGTTAAACAATGATTGAAAAATATTCCTGCTGTCTTTTTACACACTACAAGTTTACATTTTATAGTGGGGCTATGTGACTAGTAACACAGAGTTAACAGGAAGTTATACTAGTTTTAATATGCTTAAAAATGTTTTTTATATTAAATATTAGGGAGAAAATGTTAAGGCATGAAGAACATATGTGGATGCAAGATTCTGATGTTGTTTATTTGTATGATTCTTTATGCATTGTTAGTTTATCCTCTTTCTGGCATTTTTGGAGTGTGGTTAGGCACAGGATAATAGCAGAAGTTGAGTGCTGTGTGTCATTTTTTTCCCTTTAAATTTATGTGATAAAAATGGAACCTATGGTCTGAAGAAACACTATTTCACCACCCCCTTTTATACCTTTAATGGGACTGTTAATATGGACAATTGATTCATGGAATGTGAAAGGCATACAAATGAAAAAGCAAAGAAGCTTATTTTCTTACTTAGCATCCAAACCAAAGGCTGAAATAATATTTGTTCAAGAGACCCACATGATGTCGGGGCAATGGACTCAAGAGTTGCATAAAAAATGGATTGAAGCTGTAATTGAAGCAGATACTAAGTCAAACAGTACAGGGTTAGCAATTATCCTCAACAAATCTTTAAAGGATAACATATTATAGTATAACTCAGATGAGGAAGAGAGATGGTGCTATGTAGGTCTAAAAATACATTTTTCAATAAACCTGTACTATTACTGAACTTATGTGCACCTTGTACCAGACAACACGCGTTTATAATGTCAATTTATAAAATACTAAGCCAATTCCCTAATTATTATTAGATTATAGGTGGAGATTGGAATGCAGTAACAATCCTATGTCTGACAGGACAAGTAGAAGTAAAACATACAATATTCATGCTTCAATAGCAATCTCAGACTTACAAATATATTTTCCTTTATTTGACCCCTTCAATTTTCAGAAGAGAAATGAAGTAGATGAGAATTTATATTCTACTCACATTGTTATAAAACTTGGGTGAGTTTGGACTTCTTGATTTCAGAAATATTTTTGAAATCCAATATTAACTTTCCCATAGAACCACGATTCTTTTCCGACCATTCTAGAATTACACTTACAGTTAAGTGGACCAATACATTGAATATCAACAGAAGAGGCTATAATTGGACTCTTAACTCTATATTACTTCATAAAGAAGATATTGTTAAGACAATTAAGGAGGTACTTGATGAGTTTACCAACAACCCTTTTAGTTCCCATATTCTTTTGTGATATACAATGAGCTGCTGCTAAGGTCCAGATCAGGGGGTTACATATTAACAAAGCATCTCACTATAAAAAATCTATAGATCAAAAGAAAAAACAACAAAGGGCAAAACTGATGAACTTGAAGAGGAGCTTTCTCGAAACTACAGTCCAAATAGAAAAAAAAAATAATCTCCAGAAATAACTTTACTTATTATATCCAAAACAAGTATCATTCAGTGAAATGAAAATGCTAGCTAGATATTCTGAATGGACACAAGTTCCATTAAAAATGCTAGCAAGAATGGTAAATATTAATAAAGCTTCTCCATTAATAACTGAAATCTTATACCAAAACAAAACGTAAGAGTTCAAATGTCAAAATTGCTCAAATCTCTGAAAAAATTCATTCTCAAACATATGGTAAGCAAAACTAATCATTTACACTGGAAGAAAAAGATCACTTTTTTAATCAGTTAGATTTTCCTAAACTTAACTAATGTCAGCAGAACCTCCTTACAGCAACTTTTACCTTACAAGAAATCGTATACATAATAAACAATGCTAAGATGGACAAAGCCCCTGGACCTGATGGCTATATAGCAGTTGTTCATAAAAGTTTTAGTAAAAAAAAAATCTCAAAATGTGTATTCAATTACATTAAAGAAAATGGGACAACAGACCTAAAACAATATGTATCCCCCCAAAAAATACTGACACTAAAAATGCATTACATTATAGACCAATTTCCCCTTATAAACATAGATGTTAAAATAGTTGCCTCACTATTGGCGGACAGATCAAAACCATTATTACCAAGTATAATCTTACCTAACCAATTTGGTTTTCTTCAGGGCAGACAAACCTATGACCACACAATAACTTTGGATACACTGATTTTACTATCTAGACAAAACAATTCAATATGTGCACAAGCTCTAGATGCTTCAAAGCCTTTGATAGACTCAACCTAGATTTTCTTTTTTCAATAATGCCATATTTCGACCTACCGCAAGCCTTTATAAATTCAATAAAAACTCTATATGCAAACACGCACAGAACTTTATATATAAATAAGACTGCTTCATCTCCAGTAAAAATTATTAATGGAACAAGACAAGGATGCCCATTGTCCTCAAACTTATTTAATATATATATATATATATATATATATATATATATATATATATATATATATATATATATATATGTGTGTGTGTGTGTGTATAACCTCCTTCTTCTTATAACCCAAATAACTTTTCAGTACACTCCTATAATAAATAATATAAAGCTTACATTAATGGCTTTTCCTGATGACTTAAACCATTATTTTACTATACCTAATACTGATCAACCAAAAATGTAGCAGTCTATTGAAACATTTTCAAAAATCTCTAATTACAAACTTAACTTGAATAAATCTTCTATTTTCCATTTAAATCCAAATTATATCTTAACCAATTACTTTCTAGATACTAAGATTAATGTAAATGATACATTGAAATATTTGGGTATATCTTTCTGGCATGATTCAAATAGGTTTTATCAAAATAATTTAACAAAACTTTGGGCAATGATTCAACAAGACATTCTCAGATGGAACAAACTAAAATTCTCCTTGTTGTCAAAGCTGGCTGTTATTACAATAAATATACCACCAAGACTGCTGTTCCAATTTAATGCAATTAATATAATAATACGCAATAAACTCTTCAAAACTGTAAATGCAAATCTCTCTAAATTTCTATGGGACCCCAAACTGCTCTGTATTAGCTACCAAAAATTGATTTATCCCAAAAAGATTGGCGTCTTTGGTCATCCAGACTTTAAGCTCTATTATGATATAATAAATGCTAGTAACTGTCCAATAAAAACAAAATGGGGTCCTATTTGGGTAAAAGTATGGTATAATCTAATAAATAGTGACAAAAATAAACCTAAAACCCAACCCTTCATCAATAAAGAAAACGCTGATAGAATCAAAATAAATGATTGTCTAAAACTATAACTATTTTGCAACAAATAATTTAATTATTAAATATAACAAGTTCTTTTAAAATTTTACAACCAATTCACCTTAACCCAAATTTTATATTAAATAATTCTATCTTAAATTTAAATAATTACCCCTTAATTAAAGAAGAGAAAATACTAGGCATTTATAATTATAAAAACTTTCAATAAATGATTTAAGAAATGCTGTAAACTTTGCTAAAAGCTACTTAGTTATATTAAGACAGATCAAAGAAATCATCTCAACCCTCTTAGAGGAGTCACAGATTAACAACATAAATATCTGTATGGTGCTTTAGAATATGTTTACACAAAAAAATGTTATGTTAACCAATATGTATAAATTAATTGTAGTTATAAAATATCAAGATCTTCTTTTTCTTCTCCTTTCAGCTTTTCCTGTTAGGGGTCTCCACAGTGGAACAATGGTCCCCAGAATGATTGGCAGTGGAGTTTTATGGTGTTGAGCTGCCAGCCCAGTCTTCCACAGAAGGCACATACACACACTCTCACACTTAAGGCCAATTTAGAGTGTTCAATACACCTACACCATGTCTTTTGGATGTAGGAGGAGACCCACACAACTGCAGGGTGGACATGCAGACTCCACACAGTAGGCACCCCATCCGAGAATCGAACCAGAGAACCTCTTGCTCTGAGGCAGCAATGCTAAGACCTGCATAATTGTGGCCACCCAGTTATAAAATTTCAAAATAATTTCCTATATTCGGACTACTGTTCCAAATTACAGCCTACAATTCAAAATAATCATTAAAATCAATTAATGCAACTATCTTTAAAATTACTCCATTTTAAAAAACGTATACATACCCAATTCATGATAGTAAATAATGTGTAACTAATTGCTGTAAAATGTAATAAATACTACTCCACATCTTCACCAAACTGTTTACACTGTGATGATCAAAAATATGCCATTTTACATATATTTTGGAGCTGTAAATGTTAATATAAGTTATGGTGTTCATTAAAGGTCAGACTAGAAATGATAGGGTACAAAAAGACTATGGTGTCCTGGGATATTTGCTATTTTACACATTCCTCCTTTGGGACTATCTAAACAGAAAATATATATCTTAGTTATACATTTCTCATTGATGAAGCTATACATCTCACAAAACTGGCTTGACAGATCAAATACATCCTGGGATGGTTTTAAACAAATGGCAATTAAATATATAATGACTCATATGTTAATAGTTAATGACCAAAGCAAATGTTCCTAGGATAAACAGTTTTGGAATACACTTCTTGATCACATACTCCAATGAACTCAACTATATACAAATAAAGATAAGTTAAATTAACAAAGAAAAAGCATTTCCAGATTTCCCATTCATTGTGATGTGTATTACTGCTGTATATATATTTATGAACACATTTATGTGCTGGACCAAAGATTGTCAAATCAACTTTTATTTGACATTTCTTTAGTTGACATAATTTGGTTGACTAAGCAGATGGTCAATGTGTGTGTGAGATTGCACAACTATTGGGGTTGTGGAATATGCCCTTTCCCAGATATTGTACCATCTCAGAATTACAATGTGTAGTTAGCAGGGGTGCGGGGGGCAGGTGTACTAGCCCCCTAGAAATACAGTGTTTTTTTCTTTGTATTTTATTTTTTTATGAACTGAATTTATTGTTTGGTGCATGTGTACAAACCTGTCAACATTTGCATTGACAATGTTTTGTGTTCAACATTAGGAGCAGTGACATATGGGTTTTATGACATATGGGTCTTTTGATTATTTTAAGTATACTCATATAAATATACATATTTGTGTATTTCATTGTGTATCCTAAAATGATATGATATACGTCCATTATAGAATGTGAATGCAATGTGAAGTGGAAGCCAGTCTTAGAAATCCAACGACACCTTCATAAAGGAGATAATCTCTCAATCTGTCAATAATCTATTGACAGATGTCCTTCTATATCACTGTTGCAGTATTCCTTACAGTAGGGATTACTTGCCTAGGGCCTGAGAGAGCCAAAATATACCTGGACAATATGGGTCTGATAATTAATTGACAGCCCTGAAGTCCAAAGTAGCAGCAGTACACACTTTCTTACTCAACCTCTCCATACTTCTGCTGTCCTTGTCAAAGGGGAGCAGTTTAGTGGAAGGCAAAAGCTTAGTGGGTTTATCAGAAGAGACAGAAATTACAGAAGCTTCAGCTGAGGGACATTTGTGAAGAAATTTGCAATCATCAGGCACCTTATAAAACCTATGAGATTTTTTTGGGAGCAGGGGGCTCTGAATGAATAGCCTGAGAAGCTGCAGAGAAAGTATCCAACAAGACAGGAAGAACAGAAAGAACAGCAGAGGGCTTGGCAGACTCCATTTGAAGGAGTTCACAATACCACTTTTGAACACCATAAACCGGGGCACAGTCCCATTTAAAAATCTCCATCATACGGGAAACAGTATCCCCAAAGAAAATCTCCTCAAATGGAGAATCAGGATTAATAGAATCCTCTTCCTCCAAACCATAATCCAAGACAGAGGGAATCTGGAAGGAATAGGCCAAAGATTTCTCATCAGAATATGATTCCTTATCAGATGAAACCTGTTCCATAGACCTCTTAAAAGGATTAGAAGACCAAGGGAGAACAGGAACAGAGACCCCCTGAGGAGGCTTCAAAGCCATAAGGACATTGAACATACCTGTATGAAATCCTGCCATTCATGCTGTGGATCCTTCTCAGCAGGAGAAGTATGCTTAGTCTTCTGCTTGTTTTTCAAAGGGACATCAGCCCTAAATATTTCAGGTGGTTTGGACCCCTGACTACACTCAGTAAGCATAGTGAGACTCTCCTCCCTAATAACGATTTGCAAAACTCCCCTAGGCCCTTCACATATAATCAGCCACATTTCCCCCTGAACATATGAAACAGATGTCTGTGGAGCCTCCTGGGACATGTCAGATGCTGGGTCTATGCCAGGCTCTGAAGTGGTCATAGCAGAGGAATCTGACTGAAAAACTGGGGGATCCTCTGGGCTTTCACCAACCTTGAGAGAGATGTCTGATGGAGGCTGGGCAGCAGAAGAATCCAACCAAATTTTCTTGGTCTTCTTCTTCACAGACGGCTGATCCTTGGGTTGAGGCAATTCCACCATAGTACCCTGAGCCAACAGTTTAACATGTTGGTTCTCTAGGTACATAGCAAAAGAGGAGAGCAAGTATGCAAAGTTTTTGGGACAAATACCTGACAAACAGAAAAGATGTATGGTCATGGAAAGCACCCAAGCAAAACAAAAGCTGCTTGTGACAGTCCTTAAGGGGAATCTGTCTCCCCCACTGACATTTCCCCTTTCTGGATGACATGTAAACCAATAACCACCAAAAAAATAAGATAAGAAGAAAAACTCCAATGTGGCACTTATCTGAAAATGGCTTGGCAGCCAGCAGAAGAAAGAACATTCAGACCAACAATCAGAGATGTTGTTCAGACTGGCGGCAAAGAAGTTCTGACAATGGTACATCACCTTTATGCCCTATGGCATACACAGGGAGTATACATGCGATGTACGACATCCCTAATACAACTAAAGGCTTTGGTATACTGGACGGACTTAAGGCTATCCTAAGCAAGAAATCCCTACTGTAAGGAATACTGCAACAGTGAAAAGAAGGACATCTACTGTTATGGTAAGATTTTACACAACTGTACTTACTTAGTAAAAGTTTCAGAAAATTATACCTGGACACTCAGGTATGTAATATTTCTAATTCTCATACTCCTGGTTTAACAAATTATACACAACTCAATACGAAATTTACAAGAGCCTTTTCTGCTTGTCAGCATAGAGATTTTTAGAATCAAGTGACAGAAAAAAGTCCGACTTCTATATTACATCTGATATAAGGTCAAATCAGTTTAGTTATACTCCACACATGTATTATATCCCTTAATTGGGTTTTACAATCTGACACATTCTAATGACATTGTCAAACTAATGGTAGACCTTGCCAGTACAGGGGTGTAGTTTAAAAACATTTTGATATATACTAGTATTTTTTCAAGATAAAATATTTAAATATTTATATGTAAACTATATCAGGTACAGAATTAAGAATGAGATTTTTATTTTCTGAGTGCCTCTTCACAGTTATTTGAATGATTAAAAATGTTAGTTTTAAGAGCACTCAGCTACTAGTTATGATAATATAACAACACAATGCATTTATGATTTGATGCATTCTGACTTTGTAAAAAAATAATTCTATATATTTTTTACAGTGGAGTCTAATGAAGCTATATGGGCTATTTGATGTTATCATATAAAAAATGATACTAGGTATGTTGTAGAATTGTAGCAACTGAATGATAGTTCTGGAAGGCAAAACATGAGTCATATCCTAATGTCTTTCACAAAATAGTTTCAGCTTTTGCACACAGGCTGGTACTTAATATAAAATCATTCTAATAGGGTACACTTCCTTTATCTTAGAGAACATCACATAAGTTGTTGGCCATTGTTAATATTTTTCTCAGGCAATGTTTTAGATTTCACAAAGAGTCCCCCACCACTACTAAATAAACATGTGTGACTTCATACACCTCTAACATTTGATTGTAATGAATTAAAAGGAATTAAGCCCTCAATAATGTATTTTAGCTTGTTTGACACATCCACTGTGATTCAGAGAGAGCTGTGATCAGTTGCTTTCATATACCTACTAACCCCCCCTCCAGTAACATTCATTTAACTTAGGCTAGCTCATCCATTTTATATTGTGCCCAAAGACAAGCATTGTGCTTGTTTTCTACATACACCAATCCCCGTTATTGTTTAGTTATTACATGGGTGACAGTGTTGCTGGCCATGCACGCAGGCAGTT
The DNA here is from genome assembly GCF_019279795.1 of Protopterus annectens. Lineage (NCBI taxonomy): Eukaryota > Metazoa > Chordata > Ceratodontiformes > Protopteridae > Protopterus > Protopterus annectens. The sequence continues at coordinate 478,702,959 of NC_056750.1, forward strand.
ACTGCACTTTCAAATTAGAGCAACAATTAAAAATAGATCTGTTTAAAAGACAGAAGCACCCCCTCATGATTGCTTTGACTCATTAATTGAGTCTGCCTTTTTGATGTCTTATTATGTGGTATCTGTGTTGCATTGCAAAACCGAATACATGTCACATGCTACTTTACATCCAGATTCAAAAGCAGGACTATAATGCAATACGTTACAGTCCTGCATGTTGGTCTGTTTCTAATTATGATCTGAAACATTTCATTTGCTTAATGATCTTAGAAGATAATAGGACTCTAATATGCCCTTTTAAATACCTTAACTTTGTATATCACCCTTCTAGTTTTCCCACTTGTCCAATACCTTCTTAAGTGCATCTGTGGAGTCTCTGCCTACCATTCATTCCAGTAGCTAATTCTAGTGAAAACAATGATTGGCTCTTTTTAAACAGAGCATTTAATGTTCAGTTGCGATTTTTTTTTAAATTGCTGTGGTTCCTTCTGTATTTCTGCAGGCCTGCTAAACTAGGGACCCTGTCTTTTCTCTGCAAAGCCAATACTACATTAGCTCTCCACCTTACAACCTTTTGTTTTCTGCTCTAATTTCCATTTCAATGCCAGCAGACGTTTTACTGGTAATCTTTCTGGCCCTAATACACTTTATCCAATGAATGACTTCTTTCTCCTACATGGAGCTGCATGTGTCCATTGTGATGTTGCATATAACTGTGTACATCCATCTGTGCTTCCTCAGGATCCAGGAAAATCCTCTCATTTCTCTAGTAGATGGGGAAATATTGATATAAATTCTGATGTAATTAATTTGCAAGTCCTTTCCCTTCATCCACAGCTTATATAGGAGCTTCATCTGGTAGTTCTGCCATTTTATTAGGATTCCTTGTTGAGTTCATTTTTGTGTCTCTTTAGCCAGGACATACACTTTGTGGGTTCTGCTGAATAGGATGAACAATTCCTGTAAGTACACCTCTCATAAGAAATCTAGAAAAAACTCTGATGGACTTTTCCACAAAACAAACAGCATAAGGACCACTAGATCCAAGGATTTGAATTTTGCTTGTGACATAAATAAGACATGTTGGCTAGACAGATATATGTCTCAGTGGATCCCCATGCTCTGGAACATGCTCCCCATCCATATAAAGCAGAATCCATCCCTAACCCTATTTAAGCATAACCTTGACCAAGGAATGAGAAATCAGAAATTTACCATGGGTCTTGTCCCCATGTCTCTGATACACAGAGGCAGACAGTAATGCCCAAAATAACATTACCCCCCATAACCTCTAGAAACGTCCTAACTACTACTAAATGCACATGTTCCATAGGGACACAACTAAGTTTGACTGCATGCCTAGGCTTATGAATTCCCTGGTGGATATTAGCCTAGTAAATAATTATGAATTTCGGAACCTATAACGAGGGACAAATATTTTAAATATTGCTGTTATAAACTTAGAAAAATGTGTTAGCAAGCATTTTCTGAATGATATGAAGTTTTAAACTGAAATATATGTCATTATTTAATGGATTCAGTCCTTAGTGATTTTCCAGAAAACAACAGATTTTATGAGAAAAAGACCAAAGGTCTGAGTCAAAAATCTGGGCATTCTGTGAAAACCTTGACCGTTAAAATGTAGGCAGTGCAACTCTCTCTATATACTATACCACATTGCTCCCTCATGAAGTTAAGGCAGGCTCTGTTCTCAACTCCTATCATGCTTTTCCTTTTGCACATATCCTTGATTGCTACTAGTCTGTCCATCAAATATTCATTTAGGAGTTCCATTTCTGGTAACCTCTTAAATTGTGTTAGCTGGCTACCCTGGACATGCTCAATAGTACACGCATGTCTGTTGAATGCATTGTCAGTCTCTTGTAGCTGTGTTTACCATTAATCTTAATGTAATCCATTAACATGCCATTCATTTTGAGGATTCCCTCATGAATAGTATTCATTTTTTCAATTTAGTTACCCAACACAGTTTCTCAGTCTAAAGCTGCTTCCTTGGACATCCCACTACTCAGCCACAAAATAGGACTCATAGGGAAAGGATTTTCAAGATGATCCATCCCTCACTGCCAGTACTTCAGACACCTGACCACTGATTGAACCCAGATCACCTGGGACATAGTGAGAACTTATCCTGCTATGCCATGGGAAATCAGTCTAACCTTGCTATCCATACCCTGAGTGACACTTCTTTCCCCACAGGAATTTCAGTATATTGAGCAAAGCTGTAAAATGCCCACTAGGCATGAGTACAGATTTGAGCCAAAGAACAAAAAAATGGCCTGAGGGATTCCAAGGTCACCAAAAACCACCAACGAGAACTCCAAGTAGTGTACAACCTACAGAAGCAAAGAATTCATGGCAAATGTCCACTACAACCTGCAAAGTTTATTTTCCACACCACAACATGCATGATTCAGTTGCCCAAAATTTAAAATGAATTAATGAGCTTTTGTCCTAAACAAAGAACAGGACTTCATCAGAACTAAAACATCCCTGTCATTAGAACATTCACCCATTCTGAATGTTTTGCTAAACAGTGTCTACTTAAGAAAAAGGATTCATCTGTAAATAAGCTATACAGAGTCACTGAAGCATTTAGTAAACAAAGCAATATAATTCCAGGATATTCATTTAAGGACAGAAGTGATGACTTAGTAGTGTATTGACAGGGGTCTCCTTCTTCTTAAGCGGACTCTATTTAACAAAATATTCAGAATGGGAGAAGGTTATAATGGCAAGGATATTTTAATTCTGATGAAGTCCTGTTCTTTGTTTAGGAAGAAAGTGCATTAATTAGCTTTAAATTTTGCTTAACTGAATTCTGCATGTTGTGGTGTGGAAAATAAACTTTGCGGCTTGCAGTGGATAATTACCGTGGAGTCTTGGGGTTCTTGTTGATGGTTATGAGGACACATTTGCCCATTTACATTTTTACACATGTGTATGCACACATATATGTGTGCATACATATATATATATATATATATATATATATATATATATATATATATACACACATATATATATATATATATATATATATATATATATATATATATCTTTATCAGGGAAAGAGATCACGGTTTTGAGCATTCGCACTTTAGTGCTTTCACTCTTTATGTGTCTCTGAAGAGGTGTTTGATTAAACGCCTCTTCAGTCTTCTAATATAGATCCATATATATATATATATATATATATATATATATATATATATATATGTAGGATCTATATCGAATAGGCCTGTGTAATTAGGATCTGTATCAAATAGCTAGTATACACTACACTGAATATTCAATATTCCAATCCCACTTACATCAAACTAAACACTTTCTATAGGTAGAGTCTGGTAATATTTCTGCATCTTTTGTATAGCCTGACATCCACTTATATGTTGCATCTTGCATTCTTTATTATATGCACTGTCTGTGATGCGGTAGGAGCTGGTTTAGTTCTCTGAGCAAATCTTGTACCAAGTCTTTATTTTCTTTTTATGAATTCTGACTGCAGTTTTCCTATGTACTTGGTCACTACACATTTCAAAGCTCATTTATCATACATGAAGTGACTTTTTTTTATTTTTTTCCAAAGAGGCCAAATACAAATAGTGGTGTTATATTATAAATGTTAATATTTAAGCATATAAATACTATGTTTAAAAGTAAAAGTGGTTCAGTAAACTAGGTTCCATGTTAATAACCTGGTGACTCGCACTCCTATTTACAAGTTATTAAACTTGATTGCTGAATGAGCTGATGTGTTGCTATCATTCCTTCTGGGCCTGAAACACTTTTGTCCAGTGGATTATCTATTTCCCTACATGTCCTGGCTTGTGTCCCTTGTGCTGTTACATATAACTGTCGACTTCCACCTGTGGTTGCTCAGGTTCCAGGAAAATGTTAAGTCTCCTTGGAAAAAATCTTAAGTTTAATCTGTATAACACCCTAAACATTGTATAGCATAACTTCCACTTATATGCAGCATCTCGTTTTCTTTATTATATGTCTGTCTGTAATGTGGTAGAGAGTTATTTAGTTTCCCGAGCAAATCTTGAAGAAGGGATTTTTTATTTTTTCCAAAGTGGCCAAATAGTGATATTCTCAATGGTTATTATTGTAGTACTGCAGTCTAAGGTTTTCAGTAACAATTATTTTTGTTGTGAGACTAACAGTACATGCTTTCTATATCCAGCAAAAAAGGAGGCTGTGCTGGTGAGCTTCAGAATGCATGTCTGTTGTGATGATGGCAATGCAATACATACACAAATTATTGTGTTATTGTATACTACTGTTCAACATTACCTGTACTGCTTACATCCATGACATTCAGAATATTAATCAACATAACTGAACGCTACTGACATGTATCAGTGACATTACAAAGGCAGTAAATGAAAGTCTCCACTATACATTCTCAGACTCTTTCACAGTGAACCTTCAGTCAAATCACAGACACATCTGTGAGTCTCCACTTCATGTCAAACTAGCTGTTTAGGCCTCATTATGACATAAAATGCATGTCTTGAATTGTATAGAAACAAACTGCCCCCTTCAAACAAACACAAGTTTAAATAATCATGATTTGCTTTACTATGTTATTCTTGTACTTTTGGTATGTACTGAAATACATAGATTCTGTGACTATTATCTGTCTGTGGTTAGCTTAATTGTACCTGAAAGTATACTGAATAGTCAACTGTATAAATAAGCAACATTTTCAGATGGGATTTTGTCTGCTCTGGCACAGGTCCTGCTTTTCCAAGTGAGGCTGGCATCAACATTTGAGAATCACAGTTCTACATTTTTTTTATTCCTAACAGAAAATCTTTGGTCGATTATTAAAATTTGTATATACTGCATAAGACTATACTTATAAAAGTCAGATGCTTCATTCTTTAATATCTTAAGCCACAGGGATACCAATAAAATTAACAAAGTGGATTCCTCCTAGAACTAAAAGGGAATAATCACTGATGGAATATGAACAGTGAAGTATAATAATTTACATATATGTAGCATACAATCGAGAGTTCACAAGGTTTTAAGAGAGATAAATTATGTAGAACCTGAAGGGTTGAAGACTGGAATACATACTTATATTTACCAGTTTCTATGCATTTGGCATCGCCTGATGAGAGCCACATATTCAGTTTGCCGATTGAGAAAATCAGTATTAACAAAGGAGGAATACAAGTTAACAGCAATGATGACGTCAGTTTATCTGAATGCAAGACTAGGTCTGGTGGAGGACCTGCCATCAGGTGTGATTGATAAAATAAGTTTATTACCTGTTTTTTAAAATACGTTCTTCAAGACATAAAAATATCAATTAATAACCAGTTTATAATTTTTTTAACTAGTGCTATGTCATATAAGAGAATCACTGGATGCTATACAGTTGAGCTATGCTCAGGCAGTGAAGCACTGATAGGGAAAAAACCTGAAATGCAACCCAAATAACCTGAGTTTAATTAGAG
>NC_056750.1:478710953-478740953 GCF_019279795.1 Protopterus annectens
CTTCAGCTTTCTAGCAGACAACTGAAGGTTTTGGGCCAAAAGTGACTGGTATTTGGAACTGTCCATAATTCCCTCCAGCTTGACTAAAGCCCCAGTTCCAGTGGAATAAAAGCAACCCCAAAGCATAATGCTGTCACCACCATGCTTCACTGTGGGGATAGTGTTCTTTTGGTGATGCGAAGTGTTGTTTTTGCGCCAAACGTACCTTTCGGAATCGTGGCCAAAAAGTTCAACTTTGGTGTCATCAGACCATAACACATTTTACTACATGCTTTGGGGGGACTTGATGTATTGTTTTGCAAATTTTAGCCATGCCTGGATGTTTTTCTGTGTAAGAAAAAGCTTCTGTCTTGCAAACCTGCTCCATAGTCCAGACATATGGAGAATATGAGAGATTGTTGTCACATATAGCACAAAACCAGTACTTGCCATAGATTCCTGCAGTTCCTTCAGTGTTGCTGTAGGTCGCTTGACAGCCTCCCTGGCCAGTTTTCATCTTTTCTTTTCATCAGTTTTGGAGGGATGTCCAGTTGTTTGCAATGTCACTGTTGTACCATACTTTCTGCACTTTTTGATGATTGTTTTCACTATGTTCCATGGTATATGCAATGCTGTGGAAATTTTTTGTACCCTTCTCCTGACTGATACCTTTCAACAATGAGATCCCTTTGATGCTTTGTAAGCTCTCTGCGAACCATAGCTTTTGCTGCAGCAGGCAACTGAGTAAATGTTAGGAAAATCCTACTAGGACAGCCGAACTTTAGTTGGGGTTAATCAGAGTCTCTTTAATTGATGGCAGATGTGTATGAAATAAGACTGAATGTTGTAATTAAATCAAAAGGTGCTTCAACAAAGTATTAGTTTAAGGGTGTGCATACACAACAAAGTATTAGTTTAAGGGTGTGCAACCAGCATATTGTATGTTTTTTATTTTTTATATGTTTTCCCCTAACAGATTTGTTTGGTTTTCAATTGAATTGTACAGGTTATAGGTCACATTAAAGGAGGGAAAAGTTTTGAAATGATTTATTCTGGTCTAATTTTTTTATATCACAAAAACCTGGCATTTTAACAGGGGTATATACACTTTTTATATCCACTTTAAGTGTGAGAAAAAGCAAAAACTGCAGAAAGAAAACAAATGCTTCTGTTCCCCATTTGCAGCATTCCACAGCAGAAATCAGTTTAAGCAAACTATATGTGTAGTTTAGGAGCAATGCAAAGAAAAACAAAACATACTTTTTGTGACTCACTTAACTCATTTCCCCAAAATCCATTGGATACACACACACACACACACACACACACACACACACACACACACACACACACACACACACACACACACACACACACACACACACACACGCACATATGTAAACAGAAACACTAAAGATCCAAACTATTTAAATCTTTCACAAAACAGCAGTGAAGCCATAGTTGTTGTTGTTATTGTGTCTTTCGGCTTTTCCCGGTTAGGGGTCACCACAGCGGAACACCAGTCCGCTAATGATTGGTAGTAGATTTTTATGTGCCAAGTTGCCAGCCCTGATGCACAACCTTCAATGATGGTAAGCCCATTCATGCATGTCTCCACACAGAAGATGCTCTAGCTGAGAGTCGAACAGGACAACGTCTTACTGTGAGGCGACAATGCTACCGCAGCACCATGAAGCCATAGTAATGCAGTTAAAACCTATATGGATTTTAGTGGACTTATATCATTGTTGTCACCAATGTCCAATAATAAATTTGTGGAATGGATGTAATCATCCTTTTCCACGATAACAACTCCACCCTCTTTGTCCCATTCTGCAAATCATGATGTAGTACCCGTTCAGTGTATTACTTTCCAACCTAGTAAGATTATAATGCCTATGTTTAGCAGGCTTTGATAATAACTGTCTAATATCCTGAATATGCATGATTTCTAAAGTCTCTGAAGTAGTCTTAAGTGCTGGAATAAAACACTTTTTTTTAACCTACACTGATCAGTATCAGTAGTATCGAAAATGTGCTTCATATTGAATTTCCTTGTAAAAAGTTTTATATCAATCAAAGTTTATTAGCAGGAGTATGGCTGGTGTGCCATTAGGTTATGCATTCTTGGGTTTCTGTAATTCTTGCATCCTTGTTGATACTTTATAAGTGACATACTCATCTATAAATATGTTTCACTGGTGTCACATGATGCTAAGGAAGGTACTGACAAACTCATCCATATCATTTAAATCTAAATAAATCTTAGATAAACTTCAACAGCTTTGTACATTAGCATTTTAACTGAATTTGTGTTTCTAGTTCACGTTTCAGGCTGTTGAACTCTGAAACTTGTAAGGAAGAACAGCATATATGCATACACATATTATTTTCAATCAGTCATCCATATATTTTTTTTTTTTTGCTACAGTTGTAGTCTTTTAAAAACTACTGTTTAATGTGTAATACATAAAATTAATGAGTATTATATGCATGCTGCTATTGATTATTGGTCCCTGAAATAACAGGAATGGCAGCCTGTCGATGTAAAATCAATATTAGTACAGAGATTTGTCAATTAAAATGTGAACAGTATCTCTTACTTAATATAAACAATTTAGCAAAATCATTTAGAGTGACAGGTTGGAAAATTGTAACTGTCTGAATGCTTTTCCATGGCAAATTACTTTCTAAATTATTTAGTGAGTTTTAGTAGGTCAAGCACTGACCCTTTGTGACCTCTTTTATAATTCTGTCTGGGATGCATGACTTTTATGTAGTGATATATATGTAGTGATATATATATATATATATATATATATATATATATATATATATATAAAACATTATTGCCCACTGTATTAGCTGTTGAGTAAGACATTTTCATACAGTGTGTATTTTAAATGCATTTATGAAGAATTGAGGTCACTTAATTTCTGAAATATTTTTCTACTAAATGTAACTAATTTGTAATTTAAAGGTTCATCAATATTTTGTTTTCTATAAATAGGCTCCTAAAATTCATTCTGCCCAACCTGGTCAAACAGGTAAATATGTATTCATTAGAATTATTATACATTGTATGAAAAAAGTTAAAAACTGCCTGCATGGAATAAATGCTAAGAATAAGGAATGGTGCCTACTTTTTTCTGCTTGCAGCATGGGCTGTGTTGTATATTTTCTTCAAGCTTTTATTACCTGTCAAGCCTAGACTTTTACCGCAGCAGATCAGTCATTCAAGTTAGCTTTCATACATGATCCGGATTTGGTTGCTCCTCTTTTCAGTTCCTTTTGAAGATTAGTGCAACGTTCTTTTTATTATCGGTTAGTAACCTTCATACTACAGATTTTATTCATTTTCTTTTTCATTTGTTCTGTAATCTGTCGTTTTCTCTTTCACTTCTAAAGGCCTATACAATCTACTTTTGTTACACTTTTTCAAACTGATCATTTGCAGAACAAATCATTTTAATATGCAGCATAGTTACCTTTTGATTTTCAGTCTGATATCAAGCTCTCTGTCATGTCACAATTTTACAGCTGATAATGTTAAGTCCACAAGAAGCATGTAGTCATTCTCACGTGTCTTTCTGATATTACTATTTATTTAATGTTCACCTTATTTTTCAATTGTGTAACTTCGGTATGATTTGTGTAACATTTAAATGAAAAGTATCAATCGTACAGGCATCGTAGGACAGCTCAGAAAGATGTGTCCACAAAGTCATATTTAGGTATGACATGAACTACGGTCATTGTGTATACAACTAATCCTTTCAAAAAGAAAAGGTAGTGCAGTAAATGTTCAGGGATATATCTCCACATAGCTTTATTTCATAAAGTAAACCCCCACACATATGAGAATGCTTGAAATATTTCTTGTGAGTAATATAATGGTCAGATTTCTTTTTATTCCATCGTATTACAGTAAAGAAGTGAAACATCCATGAAAATGACTATAGAAGATCATTGTACAGTTATTAGTAAATTATCTTGTTCTGTAGCCCTTAACCCCAGCACTGTGATTATATCATTCTAATTTATGTGTTAACAAATTTTGCTGGACCATATCACCAAAATGAATTAAGGTTTGCAGCATTCTCGAATGAAATCGGATTTGCCATTGTTGGCACCTTTTCTAGTTCATACATTATTTTGCCCAAGTAGTAACTTAACAATAACAGTTTTCAGAAAAGAACAGACAGTACTTCATAAACTATACACTTCGGTGTAAGGTCAAGTGAGCTGCTTTAGTTGATTATAAAAAGTTACATCGATGTGCCAGGATATAACTTTACATACTGTGATACACCATATTACATTACACTATCCTGTACTATAAATTGCATTTGTCCAAGCAATCCTAAAGATGTGGAAATGTTAGCTGTAATCTAGACTTGGAAATATATACCATTTATCAAAAAAAATATAAAGTTAATCACTTTAGAAGTATGTTATTTCATCACAGGTAAGAAATCTCTGGTTAACAAAGCCTTTCTCCACTTCCTGTTTTAAAAGCTTTAGCCGCCACTTTTACTAACATTTTCCTTCACAGCCAGAACAAGAACTGACTTAGGTCTGCCTCATGCAGTCTTGAATTCTGCACTATATTTGACTTGCTAAAGTTTCCACATCTTTGAAAAGACTTTTCTAATCATTAACAGGAATTGTTGCTATTATACCCGAGATTACATTTATTTTTATGTAGTAGTTTGCTTTGTGTTTTACCTAACACTTTAATAATAGCACATAGAAAGTCAGTTCAGAAGTATTAAAATCATATCTGTTGTTCATTATGTGTACTAAAAGACACTGAAGGAAGTTTGAATCTTTGCTTCCTCATCACTCAAAGACATAGAAATATGCAGATTTATACACACACATATAGCCATATACACATACCTCCCCACCACCATACATACGCACACATATGGACCGTACCTTTTTAATTTAAATCAGGGATGAAGTGGAACTGGATCCTGTATTGGCACTTGGCGCAGCCTTGGGCACAAGGCAGGGAATTAATCTTGAAAGAACTTCCAACCATCACAGGACAAACAAGCTTACAAGACAGACAGTTTGGAGGAATGTTGATTTACCCGAAATACACCTCTGAAATGTTGGTGGGAAATTGAAGAACTGAAAAAAAAAAACTCATGTGAATGCAGGAATGATATTAAGAATCCACACAAAAATATTTCTGCTAAGAAATGAACTAGAAACTCCAAGTTTTGTTCCATAGCAATGCTAATTTCTGTGTCACACTGTTTTTTTTTATTACTAAACAAATCATTCAAATGGACACTCATAGATATAAAATTAAAAGTTCATTTTTCCAGTAGCAAAAGTGTTTGAAAAGAGTATCATAGAAAATCTTTATTTCATCGCCACCATTCATAGACATAAAGTTGTGAGTTCATTATTCCAGTAGCAAAAGAAAATGAAAATACTTTCTTAGGAAATATTTTTTCACTGTCATTATAAACATGTAAATAACAGGATTAAATATTGCAGGCATCAGCCAGCAGATTTGTTCAAAAATGATCTCCTCTAAGCTTAAAACATTTATCCTTAACTTAGCTATATTGGCAGGAAAATGATTATAATGAGGTATTGGAAATGCCATGCTCCCTTGAATATTATGCAGGTGGTGGGAATAATGCAAGATGTAAGAGCTATGGAGATGGAGATACTGAAGCAAGACAGTGCAACCATGACTAACATAATCTTGCAATGATAATTATGGAAACAGAGCTCAGCAGCAATAAAGGGGAAGTCTGAGTTGTTAATAAGATGGTGTTAGGGATGCTTATTTCTCTTGGATAATGTATAGGGTAAATGGGGAAATAATTGAATGGCTGTCTAGAATATGTACTGCACTGATTTATTTTTGTATGTTAACAAAGCCTTATTAGATAAACAGATAGATAAATTCCTTACAGTGGGAATAGAACCCATTGCTTTTTGGTCTTTCGGCATCAAAGGGGAGCATGCTACCAGTTACATCACTGTTACTGCATTCAATTTAGTACACCCTTTAAATAAAAGATACGCTAAATTAACATGTTTGTGTTACTCTCTAATTGAATAAAAGTGCATAGAATGAATAAAATGATTTGTTATGTGTTTTAGCTAAAATTACTTCTTTTCAAAATAATAATTTAAAACATGGTATACATGGAAACGCTTTTAGTAGTCAAGAGTATTTTCCACATTTCTTCCCACTATGTTCAAATGTATTCTAAATTTTACGTAAGTCATTTTGCAGCTCAGTCTATTTTAAAACGACAAATTAAATAAAGTGGGTAGAAAAGTAAGTTAGTGATTAAGCTCTGTCAATGACAAAGTCAAGGATTCAGTCCTGACATCTGGTCACGAGCTGTGGAGTCTGTATATTTTCTACAGTCTCTCCCATTTTATTCTACCCCCTCAAAAATGCCAACTGATTGGTTACTCTAAACTGCCCATCTGTATTCTATGAACTTTTGCCCTTCTGGCATAAGTTATAGCTGAATAAGAGATGGAACACGTCACTGAATGATAAATAAAACATAAAACTATATATATATATATATATATATATATATATATATATATTACTGTAGCCTTTCTAATACAGAAGTATAATTATTTTGGCATTTCTATCACAAGCAACCAGTATTTTATTATTGTGTTGAAAATACAGTAGTACATTGTTTGGTTACTTGAACACTTTGCACTCTGTTAGTACAATGCATATTCTTAGACTTTTCTCTAGGGGACATAAGGAGGAAATTAAAAATTAGTATTTCAGAACATATGACAAAATAGTATTTTTAGAATATCCATCAGAAGTCAGAGCAGGTACTTTAAGAATGGCCTTGCCAAATATTTTTTAAACAAAGCTGTAAATGTAATGTCATTTAAGTTTGTGGTCACAGAGCACTTTAGCCTTCTGCGCAACAGAAATCATTCTTCTTAATCTGGAAACTGCACATTTGGCGGACTTTGAATACCTGGATTAATTGATTGCTTTGAGTTACATGAACTTTCTAAACTACTACATTGTATATAATCAAGCGAATCATTTTAGTGGATATTTTTACATTTAAATTTGTTTGAGCATTAGACTAACCAATGTATTATTAAATGCCAGTTTTGTGTTTTGCATTTAAAATACACTGTAAAGCATATGAGTTTTAAACCTATGGGTGATACCTTTATGAGAATAATGGGAAACTGCTGTGTAATCGGCTATAACACTACTTTTTGAGTTTATTGTTATAATAAAATATATTTTCTGCAACTTGTTATGGGTAAAATTGAATTAGTTTAGGTTTATAGCCCATTTCTAATCTAATATCCAGATTATTTAATAACAGCTGCTATTGTTATCATGTTTGACTTTCCAGGTGAAAATCCATTTTGACATACTGTTGCAGAAAAAGAAACAACCATTGTGAGCATTTTTGATTAGTTAACTTTATATTTCACATAGCTTCTTCTGTTAAAAATTATTTACACCAATATTATATAAACTGCTCAAGTCTTACCTTCCCTTAATTTTCACTCCTCCTCTTGTATATTATTCAGCATTTATTGTTATGAAAAACACCAGGTCAGCACAATGTGGTGTAAAATATCAAATTTATTTATGGCATATCAGAGACAAGGTACAAAAAACAGACCGGTTTCGGCTTAATAAAGCCTTCCTCAGTGTAAGCCATACAATTCATTAGTACCATTTCCCACTAAATATAGATAATTAACAAAAACCTTTCTCATTGGTTCATCAGAGCTGCTAATTTAATCCAGGGGGAAACAGTCCACCCAATTTGATTATCCACTTTTTTCTTTATGATTAAGAATAGAATGACAGCCAATTTTGTTACATCTATCCCCTATGATCCTATCAATGATAGTAAATCTAAAGTTTGCAGTTGTGTGTGTAAGGAAGTGGTTATATAAAGCACTCAACTCTTTTATTTCTGATATCACTAAAGTGTTCAGTCATACATAGTCTTAGTGGTCACAATGTCTGTCCAATGTAAAATGCTGTTCAAGAGCAAGTGGCAAGATAAATTACCCAATCCGTACTACAATTAGCTACAAATTGCATATCGTATACTACAGCTGAGTTTTTGCTAGAAAAGTGTTTAGATTTAATTATTTTAGGACAATGTACACAGTGGCCACAAGGGACACAGCCATGTAACGGTTCACCCGTTATTGTTGATTGTTGTGTGTGTCTATCATATTCCTGCCACCATTTATAGTGGCTAAAATATGAGCCCAATGTCTTACCTCTGTGGAAAGAAAATAAACATTTAGAATTGAGTATATCAGATAATTTCTGATCAGCTAGCAATATATTCCAATGTATGTTGATAATGTCCATCAATATGTTGGTATTTCGTCCATATGTGGTCAATAAATGAATTTCAGAAGCCTGGTGTTTTTCATATGGATTGAATCTTTTTGGGCCATTGCACTTGCCATACCTGCGAGGGCTTGGTTCTCTACCTCTGCATTTATTATTCCCACAGATTCAAATTTTTTGTTAAGGGTACACTCATCTCCTCTGGTCAAGATTTTCCTTAGATTCCTTCTAAAAAATATATTGAAAACACATTACTATGTATCCTCTGGGAAACGACCTTGGAGCATGTAAAATCTACATTCAAAAACAATAGAAAAAAAAAAAAAAAAAAAAAAAAAAATATATATATATATATATATATATATATATATATATATAGTTTTTTTTTTTTTGCATGGAGCATATGCAGTAAACTAAGCAGGTCTATGTTTAACTGTCAAATAACATTTCCACTGAAAGGCTAAACATCGAACGCTGTCCATCGAACGTTCATTCAATGAACATTCATTTCAGTGAATGGGAAAGCAGCCAGTTGGCCAAAACTTCCCCATCTGCCCATTGCTCCACTTTAGTGTAGTCTTGGAGTTAGTATAGATAGTTAGGATGGTGTAGGGGGCAAAGCCCCCCACCTAGGTAGGTTTGAAATGCTGCATTTTGCAAGACAGGAAGTGATGGCTGACTAGTTACTTTCCCTGGTAATCAAAATTAATTGAACGTTCAATGGTTAGCTGTTCAATGGAAATGTTATTCGATGGTTAAACATAGACATATGAGTGCAGGGAGGGTTGATTGAACAACCAACTACACCAGGACCCAGAATATTAATGATAAAATGCTGAAACAACAAATGTCGGCATGATCTGTGCATACTCCAGGGATTTGGGGTTGAGTAAACCAAATGCAAGTATATTTGCAGGGGATCAAACATTTTCCTGGAACAAAAACGTCAATAATAGAAGAAGGAAACCTTTCCTTCAATAGTTCAAACACTTCCATCACTTTAACAACAGGAGAAAAGCTACGTGATATATTAGACTACTCTGAATGCAAGTTGTAAGGTAGTCAAGGAGAAAACCATGATTTTTTTTGCATGTTTTTCAACACAGCCTCAACCATATAAAATCTGCTGTGATGGAAAACTATAAATATTGATCTTAATGGCTATGACATCCAAAACTGCCAAAATATAGAAAAGTGATCATACTATACAATGATCTCAACACTCCACAGCAACATCCAACATGATGTTATAAAATGATAATGTCACCTTAAATATTAGGATATGCAACAAAGCCCACTTCTGAATTGATGCATTTGTATTTATGAAAACTCAATAAAAAGTATGTGAAAAAAAATTATATAAATGTATATACATATTGTAACTTCTGCATGTCCTGCATGTGTGGTCCATGCTATAGGACTGCAGGACTGCAAACCCCCCCACCTGTAAAAGGAATAAACCCATTACTGTAGAGAAATTCCCCCACTACTGTAGACAATGAAATATAAACTTAAAAAAAAGTTTACGAGTAGTCCCGGAACCACACATGCATGCTTAGTTCCTCTGACCGCTGTGTTAGGCAGTCCAGAACTCTGCACGCATGCATGCCATTCCTGAATTCCAGACTGCTCTGTTAGGCAGTCCAGATAGGGAAGGCAGGGAATTCTACCCAACTCTGTGTGGTGCGTGGGCTGTTATGGAGGACAGGTAAACATCAGGCTACTGCAGGACTTTGCTCATGGAGGATCTGCAGTGTGTGTATGTGAAATGCCCAAGTTGCTACATGGTGGTGGGTAGAGAATAAAGCTTGAACCCTGTTCCTTGGGCCCAAGTGACAAGAGCCTGATTTCCCTACCCACCACCATTTGTAAAGCATTTGCAGATTTTTGCCTCATATTTGTTCTGTTCTGTTCCTCATAAAATCTGTGGTTTCTGTATTTTTGTTACTTAATACAGCCATTGGTGCAGTGGTAGCATTGTTGTCTGACAGCTACAGGTTGTCTGGTTTGATTCTTGGCTGGGGTGCCTTCTGGGTGGAGTCTACATGTCCTCCCTGTGTTTGTGTGGGTTGCTCTGGTGTTCTCAATGGATATTTGTCCCTGTTTTCTGGACTGTATTTCCCCATTATTGGCTTCGTCCAGGTTTTTTGTGCCAAGGTTGAGAGCCATGGTAATAACTGAACTCACTGAATATGTTTGAGGGCTGTATTTCCCCATTATTGGCTTTGTTCAGGTGTTTTTTGCTAAGATGTTGACAGCTATGGTGAGAACTGAATTCACTAAATGGTAGCCATTTAAGTTTCAGTCTTCCTTTCTTTCATAAAACAGTTGATTTGGCATAGTGGTATGTTATTCTGAGTGTTTTGCACAGCGTCCTGGGTTCAATACTTGGCAGTGAAATGTATGGTGGTGACACATCATTTTATTCTAACAACTTTCCAACATTATGCAAGCAATGTTTAAAATGTGTCCCTATGTTTTGGTCTTTTGCCCCCCCCCCCTAAATTTTGGATTTTTCCAGATTTCTTGTGCTGCAAAGTTCAGAGATGCAGTTGAGTGTCAAGTAGATTTTACAAGAAGCTGAGAGCTGCAGGAGAACAAAAGTTTAGTGCTGCTTATGCCACATTTGCTTGAGTTGTTAATAGCACAATAGGTAGTGTACTTGCTTTTGATGCAAAAGGCTGTGGGTTCTACTCCCACAGTAGGTAAATGCATTGCTCATACTGTACTGTAGTGTAAAGGGGGTGAATGCTGCAGTCCTTTTTTGTGAAGATACCTAGTAACTATGAACCTGTTATCAGTTTGCCATCCATTCCCTATTGCAATATTACTAGCGTATTGTTTTTTTAATGCAACATAGGCAATTTATTCCTCAAGGGCAACAGGCACTTTATTTGTAGATGATACTGGTGGACTGTAGAAGTTTGAGTAGACTTTTATGATAGAAATGTTCTGAACTGGGCAGTTTTGTCGTTATTGGTGCATGCATTTTGTTTCATTGTTTACTGGAAAAAATGCTCAAAATTGGGCAATTCTGTCATTATTGGTGCATGCATTTTGTTTTATTGTTTACTGGAAAAATGTTCAAAACAAATTTAAAACGCCCTCTAACAACTGTACTATATTGTAAAAGGAATATAATTTAATACAATCAAGAAGGTGTATCAAAGACCATGTGTATGTTTCGTGTGCAAGGGGCCTATGATTTGAAAACATCCCAAAGTTAATCTTTGTCTGCCACTGGCAAATGTATTTTCTTTGAATGTGGGTTTCAATGCTGTTTCAATGAATGTGAGTTTCAAGGGCAGAGAAGTTTTAATGCTGTCTGTTTTCATTGTGAGATTGCATTGCTTTATTTAGCAGATGTGTTAGTGTTTGTGCTGTAAAATGCAAAATAAAACTTTCAAATGAAGTCCAAATCATTGTAGAAGTAAAGCAGTATGCACATTAGTGTTTATGGTAAATGGGGTGAAATAGCCAAGTAATGGTTCATTGGAATGGCTGCGGGGGGGGGGGCTCCATTCGACCATGATTTTGTGAAGGGGAAGGGCGGCAAACTCAAAGACAGCCCCGGCTGAACTATACCTCCCAACTGTCCAGATTTTCACAGATTTTTGCTTCTTATTTTTGGTTTGTTTCTCAAAAAACGTGTGGTTTTCTGGCAAATAATTTAGGAATTAAGTAACTAAATAATGACAGACACTGAGTTTCAGACTTCATAACCTTCAGAAAAATGCATGCTAAAGCAAGACCTATTATTCTATCAATTGTCTGTTTATACAACAATTTATAGTACTGTTTATATGTTCCCCCAGTATATTTGGCCTTGTCCAGATTTCCTGCATTAACAGGTTGAGAGGTATGTGCAAATAAATTGCTTTATAGAATTAGGCATATCCAAACCTCTCAACTGTTCCCGATTTTGGCTCAAAATGTTGCTCTTCCCCTAATAATCCCACCGCAAAATGGCAATTTTGGAAGAAAACGTGGAGGGCTTACAATTAAGAAATAACTGTAATAATCAGAGTTATAGATTACTTTTATTTCAGAAATGCATGTATATTCTTTTATTTTGTCAGCTGCTCAAGTTAGCAGTACTAATATTAAAAAGTGTCCGTTCTTTGACAGGTTCCCAGCTGTATTGTGTGGCTATTTTATATTTTTGCATCACATTTGTGGTCCATTTTTCATAAAATTGTGTTTTTTGGCAAATTAGTGGCAAATCGTTAAAGACTGAAGTTAGAAAATAATGACAGACATTTGAGTTTCAGATTTTGTACCTTTCAGAAAATTCATACTAATGTAACACCTACTATTATATTATCTTTCTAAGTTTATAAGAGCAATATTTAAAAAATGTCCTTATTTTTGAGCCTTTGTCCCACTTCTATGTTTGGCTCTGTCCATATTTCTTGTTCTGAGGTTGAGAGGTGTGACAAATGTGTCAGGGCCATCACAGTCAGCCAGAGACATTTCAAATTGTGACATACTTGTTGCACCCCACCTCCCCCATGTAGTGACTCTGGATGTGTCCAAGTAAGGCAAGGAGCAGTTATGCAGTGTAAATGTGCAGAGTATCCCCCCATCCAAGGTAGACACAAGTGCTACTTTTATACTGTCCTTGATTTTGCAGAATGTTCTGGTTTCTGTCATATTTTTATACTGCTGATTTATGCTTATTATTACTCAGAAAGTGCCTGTTGCTCTGTGTTTAATTAGCAATGCTTTAATGACCATCGGGTAAGTTTGTCTGAGATTGTAAGATGCAAGTAAGCTTTAATAAGCATACTGTTAAAGAATTGCCAACATTGAAAGCCTTTCTGTTGTTGCCATGCAGAGAATACTTACATAACTAGATAATGTATAAGCCTTGGGTATTGAAATGCATATGACAGTATTTGTAATAAAGGACAGGATTACATTATTTTAAGAAGCTCATTACATTTGTTGGAGACTTGCAGTCATCTTTACAGGCTTTACCTGTAAACCCAACAGAATGCCAATCTATCATGTGTGGTCCATTACCTGTACAGTAATCCTGTAAGCAATGTATCTTGAGCTTGTTTCTTGTTTGCTTTTCATTTTTTACTTTGATCATGTTTTCCCCATGAAACAAGTAGATAGTTGTCAGGCAGCAGGTCTTTTTTGGATAAGAAACATTTCTACAAGTGGGGGTATCACAGAGATTGCTACTTTCAGCATTTTACTTGATACTTTAATAAAGCTGAAAATAAATTATAATTAGAACTGCAGTGCAAGGAGAAGTGGTTTGAGTTGAATGCTGCTTGTTTTTCTTATACTTGATTTTGACTGGCATTCCAGTAATGTATTTAAAAAGTAATTTATTTTTTCATGCCTCACAACCTTTTTGTTTCCATCTAGATATTAAGTAAGCTGTCATGCAGCCAATGCAATTAAATATTTTTTTTCTTCTACACTTCATTTTGTCTTGACTGGACTCTCATAATGACAGTTTGGCACTCAGGGCAGCGTATTTAATTAAAATTACAGTTTTTGTGGTTTTGAGCATAGCCCCTCCCTTTTCTAGTTGGCCACACCCCTTCCCATTGACCCCACCCATTCATCTGTCTCCTGCAGCTCCCCTTTGATTTGAAGTCACCAGCTGCCACTGTCCTGTCATCTAGTTAAAGATGTGTCACTAAACATCCAGACTAATGCTTGACTCGGGTCTGCAGGTTTAATTCTATACTACCTGCCACCTCTGTATTACCAACATCTTTTCTTATATACTCATGTAAAAAAACTCTATTAAAGACAAATTACTTATTTAAAAAAAAGATATTCAGATATCAAAATAGTATAACACTTATTTTCAACATTCTTGAATAAATTCAATGAGCATGAAGAATCAAATTGTGCACAGCTGGCACAGCTTGAATTACTTCTATCACTATGGGGTCAGCAATGTCCTTGATAACAAGATAAGCAGTATACCAACTACTCCATCACATTTGTGCAGACAGTTCTATTTCATCGGAAACGGGAAAATGATCAACAATTTTTATTAGCTCCCCACCATCTGACACAAATACAGCTACTGCTCTGTCTTTACACACCTGTGCAAAATCATATGCCAACAGAATAAGCAGCTTTTCCCATAATCAACTTTTTTCCATTAACAAGAAATATCCATCTAGCTCTGGTGTGGCCATCTGAAGTTTTTTTTTTTTTTTTGGGGGGGGGGGGTAATACTATTTTGCACAACTTATTTATCAACCCTGGGACAAAACAGCTACAAACTTCTGCAAAATTATTTCAATTTCCAGTCTCTTCTTTGGTTGCTTACAAAAGAACATACACTCTATTCTGTACAGTTGTTTTTTTTTTTTTCTTGGACTAGTTAAATCCCCTTGCACTTCCATAACTCTATTGCTTATAGGTATTTCAATACCATGGGAGCATGGCCACTGAAATGTTCATACACTTAGGTTCCCTATCAGAACCGTGAAGGTCCACTTATCCGAATACGTAAACGCCGACACGTCTTCATCAAACTGCAAAAACACCAATCGTCCTGAAGCACAAAATCTGAAATGTCGATTCATCAAGGTTGGCCCTTCTGCGGTATAGCTGTGTAAGGTAAGTGTGCAATAGTTACGGACATTAAGGTTAGGGTGTGGGTTAAGGTAAGTGCATAGATGGTAATGTATGTGAGATTTAGTGAAGGGTTAGAAGTAGGGTTTTGTTAAGTGTATGTGTGTGGATTATTTATTTTCTTTGGGTATAGCTTCTTAAGGTAAGTGTGCGATAGTTATGGACCTTAGGGTTAGGGTGCAGGATAAGGTAAGTGCATACATGGTGGTATATGCAAGATTTAGTTTAGGGTTAGAAGTAGGGTTTAATTTAGGGTTAGAAGTAGGGTTTTGGTTAGTGTATGTATGTGGTTTATTTATTTTATTTGGGTAGGTAGTATGTAGTGGGCAGTGGGGTGGGACAACTATGACTGTTCAAGTTTTTGATTTTACGGTTTAGGGCGTTCGGTGTATTCCCGGTTCGTGTAAAATGTGTCGGTGTTTATGTATTCGGTGAATAGGACTTTCGCGGTTCCAATATAGACCCATGCACTTATTGTTGCACAAAGCTGAATCTGAATAAGAACAGCAATTTCAATGCTATGAAATGTACTGGCTGAAAATTTCTGTTACTTGGCTAGCCAGTACTTCAACATATTGATATTAAATAGAGCAACTTTCAGAATACTGCCAGTAAAAGAATATGACTTAAAATATCTTTTCAAACACTATGTACTAATAATACCTCACAAGTTAAATCTGCAAAGTCATTCATATAGTCACTAATTTATTTATTTTCTGATTATCCACTTAACTTAATACAGGATTGTGGGGGAACTGCAGCCTATCTCATCACTCATTATGCACAAGGTATAGAACCTTGTTGTGAATGCCTCAGAACCCATCACGAGAATCACACACACACACACACACACACACACACACACACACACACACACACACACACACACACACACACACACACACACACACAGTCTTTGGAATGTAGGAGGGAACCAAAGGATACACTGAAAACCTACACAGACAGAAGGGAGATGGGCAGATTCTACTAGAGGACACCTCGGTCAAGAAATGACTTTGAGAACAAAGTTATAGGAGGCAGTGGTGTGAATCAGTGTGCCACTGTGCAAAATCTATGAATCTGAATCACTGTACAGTCAAGTAAGATACATGAATATACACAAGTTTAAACCAACAATATAAACATAAAAATGGCATATTCTGTGTATGCAATTAATGTAAAAGATAAGAAGTCAATCTAAAACACTATGTACTTTAAAATATTTTGCAGTAATGCATTATAAATTAAATATAAAAACTGCACTAGTCTAAATCATTGTACAAGCACTGCAAGCCACAAGAAAGTGTACCCCAAACCAACAGCATATAAGATTTATAAACTAAATAAGTTTACCTGTAAATCAAATATTTAAAAAAATCCATTCAAAATCAACAAGTTTAGCTTTACAAAGTATTATTCAAGAAATAAGAAAAAACTTATTTCATAGGAAGCTGTAGAACAATCCAGTTTTTCTGCTTTTTACAACCTCTACAATATGCATTCAGGATGCACTTAAGGCAATAATGGTGTTCAATTCATTACTGAAATTAAATTGATGATTTGCTTGCTTTATTTGGCTGCACAGATGCATGATGAACTCAGGAAGTTGTTGAACTTGCGCACAGAATATAGCCAGCTTTCTGTTATCATGGGTCCATTACTGATGACAGTATCTGCTGATGCTGGGTTGGTGTCCTCTGTCCAGTGGACATCTAGTTCTTGTCCTTTTCCTCTGGATGTGTGGCTTGGATGTAGCTTTCCCCTCCAATTGCTCTAATTAGGTTCCCGTCCATAATACTACAAAACAAGAGGAATTCAAGTAAGGGAAGAAGCTGCTTTAAAGTGTGACATACCCCAATCAGTAAAGGAAACAGTTACACACCAGCATTTGGAGGTACCTGCAATTTATCCCTCTCTGGTTCTTTACTGCTCTAAATACTTAAGGTAATTGTAGTAGCTGCTGTTTTGTATCCTATTTCACAGAACTTGATTATTAAGAACATTGTCACAGCCAAGACTGCATATACAGAGAGTATGCATTGATTATCTGTGTTTTTACTCACAGACTCTCCCATTGTGTGGGCTGAGTTCTTGTATAACCATCCTTGTGCACCATGTGATACATCAGTGCAGTTGTACTGCCTCCACCCTGCAGAGTTTGCTTTACCATTACAAAACCACTTCTCTAAGTACAAAATTCTTAAAGAATTAAACTATGTGGTGACGTACACCATAACCCAAGTCCTGTTTCCATCTGAGCCTCACATTACCCACCTCCCTTCTCCTCACCTCTAATAACTGCAAACAACTATATTTTACCTGAATCAGTATATGGAGCATTTATAAACAAATAACTGAATGACATGCCTAGAGCTCTCATTATGTTCCAGATATTGTTGCCCTTACTGAGACATGGCTAATACCTCATATAAAAAATCTGAAATTCTTCCCCTAGTATACAGCATCATTAGACCTGACAGGCTAAACAAAAAAGCCTCTTACAAACACTTTTTCCAAATTCAATAATGCTGAGCTTCTTATCCCCTACATTAAGGATAAGAAGTGTATCTTAAAGGGTGCAAAAGAGGATTCCAACCTTGTATCTTCTAAATTTTCAGAGGATATACCAGGGAAATCATGTTAAAACCTATAAATCAAGTACAAAGTTGAAGGAAAATGGATTTTGAAGCCTGCACCTTTAGCACTGAATACCCCAGCATTAACCTGCTGCACTAAATGATAAACTTATTCTTTTTCTGATTTCCCAGAGCTGTTCTGTAGAAATATCTCACTCGTTTTATTGTAACTTACAGGCCAAAGAAACAGCATGGCTCTGGGCATTTCTTGCATTCCAAACACTACTCTGTGTTTTTGCTACCTGCCATCCTCTGCTGCACCCACGACTTTTGCCTCAGTTACACACTGCACCATTGTAAGATTAGGAAAATACCACCGATTCAGTTAATATTTCTCAGTGGAGCTGCAAAGCTGTATTTTCCTGTGAGCCTGTGTAGTGTAGACTACCTTACAGGGAATCATTGATAACTGTTAGCTGGTGGTGTGCAAATCAGGTTCAGGATGCCCCTGTTCAGCACTGTTAATCTGACTCCACAGTCTCCTTAGGCCATATATTTTTCTGGTTGTGCTGAAGAATATCTCTGCATGTCTTATGTTAATTAAATTAATTCAAATACTTACGCTTCAGAGTAATTTTTGATTTTCTCTAAGACTAATCATAAATTGTAGGCAAAATATTTATAGCAACATATCTTTTTACCCACTATACAAGGGGACAAAATATGTTTTGCATTAAAACCGTGAAAGATGCAGTTCGCATGAATTGATAGAAACTGGATTGAAAATTACAATAAATTTTCAATAAACAAAAAAAATCACACACTAAGCCAAGGGACCTGAAATTCACAACAGACTACAAAGCAAATTACTCACACTCTGAAATACGAGGTGATAAACTACACAGTACTTAAAAAATAGAAGAAAAGAGAAAAATGATATTTTATGACCTGCTTCTTTAGACATTGTATGCAAATATTTCATAAGTAAGAATGGCGCTGTTTGTTTAGTATGTTATTAGTAAATAAGAATGCTTCTCTTTGTTTAGTAGAGTAGATACACTTTACAGAACTGTAAGACAGCAAAAGGGCAACAGGATACAACATGAGATTAATACTTGGTGGATTTAATCAAAACCTAAAATATATGCTTCATGTTACCTTTGCCTAGTTCAGTGTACAAAATGAGCATATAGGACCAAGGGTTATGAAGCAGATGTTGAACTAAATTCATACTGTCCTCAGTTAATTGCACATAGAAGGCAGTGCTTGCAGTTCCCAGAAAATTGTTTAAAGAAATAGGAGAAAAGAAAAGCTGTACCATAAGCAGATCATGAAATAGCACCCCAACCTCCCCTTTGAAAGCAAGTCTAAACATACTGACAAGTCAAAGAAATGTAGAAGATATGAACATTAAAGCACCAAAAGAGTGATATATGGAAAGGTACTTAATTATGGGAATGATGTTTTATATATATATATATATATATATATATATATATATATATATATATATATAAAATTGTACTTGTCACAATAGCCATTCCTCTTAATGCTTTTAAAGTATCTTTTCCCATACCACCTCAGTCAGGTTATATTTTCTTAAGAATTCTTATACAGAACTCAAATGTTCTCTCACATTGCAATGAATACCTTCACGAATGCTCAGTCACTCTAAACATTCCTATGGTCATCTCCCCATCCAGAAAATCCAATTCTGAGGATAGCAGCAAAGCAAAGCAAAGGAAAGGACTTGAAACTTCTTTCCAAGATCAGTAAATAACAGGAAGAGAGTTTGTTCACTATTTGCGGCCCACTCTGTTCAACAGTCAGAAGGTTCTGTTTGTAAGACTGTGACATGGGATGTAAGTTCTTGCAAAGTGAACTCAAAACAGGAAAGAGGATTCATTCAGCATATTTAAAGGTACCTTCTGGTGCTCTCCAGAGTAATTCAGCAGCAGCTTTAATCTGGAACCCTGAATTTATAGCACTACACTCAATAGCCATGGCCAGGCTTAATTTCTCCAAACGCTTAGCTTTTTACATAACTTGATGAGAATGGACCCGATCCCTAAGTCAGAGCATAACAAAGGTTCATGAAATGATTTTTCATTCACTCTTTGAAATTTGATATGAATTCTCTTATTAGTACCTGCTATCTACCCAGAATCACCTTTTTATGTAGTTCATAAGCAGTTACTTATGTCCAGTGTGTGCACCCATACATGTTCTTCCATAGCCATACTTCTGTCAAGAGTGGAAATCAATTGATCTACAGCAGATCCCTGGACTGTACAAAGCACCTGGCTCTGGTCAGTTCACCAGGGCCCAGAGTTCCTGAATATAGAGTGAGAATTTACCCTAGATAAGAGCAAGAAAGGGCCATAGCTGGATTGTCTTGCTTACATGCAAGGAAAAAGAAATTACCAGCATAAAGATAAAATTTTGGGTTCCTGCTGAAATTGCAGTGACTGCGATTGAGAGCCTTTGGAATGCTAAGACATAAAGTGTGAATACTATATCTCTGTACTAGGTTTGTGACTGCATTATCTTGACATATTCCCCTTACTCTGAAATAAAATGACAACAGAACTGCAGAGTCGATGGACACACAACCTCTACATGACTGGGTGCAGGGGAAAAATCACCATGCAAAAAATAGCTTTTATTCAAAATTTGAGATTTTCTGTAAGTAATTGAAATTGCATCTTATGTTTCTTATTTGTGTGACTCACGGTTATTCGTTTCACCATGAGATAGGAAGCTTTATATTATACTAGAAAGTAGCCTCAGTATGCCTTCCTTCTTCTGTCAGATGTTCCCTGCAGCAAAAAAAAACTGATTGGAGTGGATATAATAAATCAGACATGTATCTCTCCTTCTTCTCAGGCAGATACAAATCATAAAAGCACATGTCCTACCCACAGATCTGGAGAGAGACAGAGGTATGTACTGAAAATGCTGTTCAGTGTGCCATAGGTCTATGTGTGATATGTTGTTTGCTAAGTGACATAGTAACAGCCCATTTAAAGAAGAATTGTGCTTAACTAAGAAAAATAAAAACATGTTACATGCACGGTTATTGACTTAATCTATGTATATATTCTGGGTAGGCACTATTGCAGATCTCCATCACTCTAGCCACTGTCTGGAAATTATTTTATTTGGTCTGTGTTGATTCAGATAGGTACTCGATTATGATGTACTGCAAGCATCAGTATGTACGTTTGATAATAATGTGCTTAACAAAATGTGCTTACTGTGCTAGGCTAGAGAGCTTAGACAGCCAACAATTTAATGTGTGCAGACCTAACAGACTGATGAGACACCAGTGGTAAATAACTTTTAGAGCTTTGAAAGCCTTAGCAATGTGTCCCTACTTTGCATTTAAGAGTTATTCTTTAAATGGTGTCTATCCAGTAATTACTGGTTAATTGATGTTCAGAGCTTATGTTTTCCTGAGGACTAGCATTCTTGGGCAGATTCTTCTGGAGGAGCAATAAAACTGAATCTTGCCACATAATTAATTAACCAGATCATTATTTCCACCATGGTATCCACAGCTAGAGTAAACATTTTTTGACATGAGTGTAAGAAATGTATACAGTACCAGTATGAGACATATGCCACCAAGAACATGACACAATTCTGAACCTAAAGTTGTCATCTCACTGATTTAGCAGTTAAAATAACTGAGCTTGAACAGTGTCTGCCAATCTACCACCATCCTACTGGAGGAACTGTTTTTTTGCTATGAAATCATAGCTGCGTAATCCTTGAAGATGTAAGGCTGAAATACTTAAAATTACAAAAAAATAAAGATCAAATAGTGATTCCATGTTTCTGGGATTATTTTTTTTCAAACCATTTTCTTCTGTAACATCTCTCTCTCTCTCTCTCTCTATATATATATATATATATATATATATATATATATTACATTTGTTTACTGGGATGGTCCAACTGGGACAGTGCCCATTTTCAACAGCGGCCCGAGGAGAAAAACTTCAGCCTAAGCTTACATTCAAAGTCATCACATCACGTATAGAAATTATAGACAAAAAAATGAGTGTTAATACATTTACAGGATAAAAAATTAAAATCAAAAATATATACATAGTGTCAAATAGAATAAGACTTTAAACACTTGAATATAGAAAAATATATGGTTGAACTTATATATGTGGAGGAACATGACATTAGTTAGGAAATTAAATAGGGAGAATCACTTAGGCAAAGTAGTGCATAGTTAGTAATAATATATATATGTGTGTGTGTGTGTGTGTGTGTGTGTGCATGTGTATGACATTGTTTTGCATATCTGTCTATCTATATCTATATATATATATATATATATATATATATATATATATATATATATATATATATGTATATATATATATATATATATATATATATATATATATATATATATGGATCTATGCTGATCCATCAAAATTATGTTTCTTCAAAACGTAAACCCTCAAACTTACTTTCGCGAAAGTGCACTTTATCAAAAATGCACTTTCGCAAAACACAAAATAATGAAAAACAAAACCAAAAAAAAAAAACAACACAAAACACTAAATCACATTTATGCAGGGGGGTAAGCCCCCCTGCATCCCCCAGGTGGGGAGCTGTGCCCCCTACACCCCCCTACTTAAATATACTAACTCTGAGATCGCACTACAGTGGGGAAAAGGATATATTCCCTTATCTCCACTGTAACGCTATTCAGTGAATCTGCTTTCACGAAAGTGCACTTTCAATATAGTGCACTTTCACAGAAGTGGACTCATCCTTCTGTTTGTCAATGAAGTGTACTTTCAAAAAACAGAAAGAGACCCATATATATATATATATATATATATATATATATATATATAGATATATATATAGAAAGAGAGAGAGAGAGAGAGAGTTTTAATATTCTAGTTGCTGCCAAGGAATTACAGCACATAATAATTATTTGAAATAGTCAGAAAGGGATTACTTTACCTGTCAGTACTTAAGTGAAATAAATAACTGAGAGTGGAAATTTGACAAGCCCAAGCAACTCTGTACAGACATACTGCAGTTTTATACTCCATATTAGAACAGCGACAACATAAATTATAACATCTTTGTAGAAGAGCAAGTTCCCGCCCATCATTCCATATGTTATGGGCTCTTAGTACTTGTGTATACCTTCAATAATTTTGTGTTTGGGTGTTTATGATTGCAGCTATGTAGTTTGAAATTCCATAGCAGACTCAGTAGTGTACTCATATTTTGACATCATGTTAAAATAAACAGGGGTGGTACATTAAGGTCACTGCTCAACCCATGCCCCATGCAATGACTCAACAAGAGATACTAGTGATACAGTTACACATATGGCACCATTATTTTTTTCATTTGAAAAACTAACTGAGGCTCATCCTGCCCTGAATTTCAAATTGTTGAAGTAAGAAAAATACAAAAAAATGCAAGGCTGATAGCCTGTAATGTGTTAGTTTCATGTTCAGTGATGGAAGAATAGGCAAGAGAACGAATGATCTGTTATGTAATGATTTTCATGTTCATTAAAGTGACATTACATAAGAAGACCTACGTTTTTACCTTTGCTTTGGGGTCACTGGATACTTCCCTGTGGTAGCTTAGGCCTACTGGAAAAAGTTTAAGTAATAGTTAGATTTTGTCCACGGTGTGCTTCACAAAAAAGAAAGAGGTATTTTTTCAGTCCCTAAAGACTTCTCCTTAATTCCCTCACTTTATTTATTTATTTATTTAACATTTGTTGACCGCGAAAGTCCGTCTAGGTTCCACAGATCCTGTTTTCAGCGGAGGCCCAGGGAGAAATGCTCGATGTTTGCCCCTTCCAGCTCTGCATTCCACTCATAACCAAGAAGTTAGTGGTATATATGCCCAGCAAGGGAGTAATAATGGAGTGTGACTACTGTTGTGTCTGCACCCCCAATACGTAGAAACAAACACCACCCTTATCCTGAGCCTGAATGTTGTCATTTATTCCCAGTCTTTCTTGCACATACCACCTCAGCAATGTAGTATACCATTCTCTAGTTACTGTATGATAACAGTGAGTAATTAGGGAAACATGGTAGAGAAATGATTTTTTAATAGTATTAACTGATACTTTAAACGACTTACTTTGATGAGAAAATGATAACCAAACTGCATAGACGTTTGCTTTGCACACATTCTGAAAACAAGATAACTGAACACTGAAGGGGTAGTAGACCTGACAATACCTAAGATTTTTTTCTTTTTTTCCATATTTGCTTATTTTTTGAATACAGTTGCAACTGTTTTAGTTAAATAATGAGTCTGCTGTTGCCTTAAATGTAAAAGTATTTTTTTCACTGCAAAGTAGTAGTTTAAGATGCTGATCAATAGCAGTTGGAAATCAGAGTACAGTTTTGTTCTTTCTTTATGCGCACTTCTTTCAGACTGTTCTGGCTATCCAATATTTTCTGTGCTGTACTAATTCCTCTAGAAAATATCTACAACTGCAATTAAGCAATGCATGTAGTTGGTTTATAACAGCAATAGATTTTGCTAACCTATCATCATATCCAAACTATTTTTCACATTTTGACACACCAACTAGTTCAACGGCTTCAACAACAGCTCTTTATGATAAAGTGCTGCCCTTAAAAATCAATTCCTTAGATTAAAACAATACAATACAATAAATAATTGACATAATACCTAAATACACAACACAGGAAAACAGTTTGATTCAGCTTATTTTATAGGCAAACTTATTAAAAAACATTTCAACATGACATTGTTCTTTCATGTCCTTGATTCATGAGCTCAGCATACCTCAGACTTGAGAAGCAACATTCAAATTGCAAAACTATAATAAACAATAGTTTTCAGCTGATGAACATACTATTTTAACAAATGCTGCTCTCTTATTGTTAATAATCATAAATAACATTTATTCCTGTCCAGGCTGGTATTCTAATTGCATGACATTTGAAATCTGCATCACCTAGCAGTGCAAGCCCCAGAAGAAAATACGCAAAGGTATAAAATCGCCAAAAAGTTCAAAGGCAGATAATGATTTGGTTCCATTATTACCAAGCTAAACAAATGTTTAAACAACGGCAAATGTAGAAAAGTCAATTAATGATAAACATTGCTCCCCTGTCACTCATCACATATCAGTTGGTTGAAACCCCAGTCTGTAGGAGCATTGAGGGGGCTAGTAAACCTGATAATAGCCAAGACTGCTACTCTGACAATTTCAATTTAAGTGGAACTGCAATGCACTAATTTAAACAATGATCTGTATCTCCTGAAGTCTGAAAATAAAGCCAGGATACTATGATGAAGGGGTGCATTCTACTGTAATTATCTAATACATCTTTGCTATAAGAGAAATATAAATAGTGCTCCTTGATTCACTTTTGTCTTCTTTCAGAAACAGAAAAGGAACAACTATACTCTCCACTAGCGACAAACACACACACACACACACACACACACACACACACACACACACGCACGCACGCACGCACGCACACACACACACACACACGCACGCACGCACACACACACACACACACACACACACACACACACACACACACACACACACATCCTGTAAACCTAGTTTATGCATTCACCTTGACATTGTTTAGAAGAACACTTCTGTATTATTCCTCTGCATACTCAAGTCAGAAAACTTAGTTCATAGAAAACATTATGAGTAGTACAGTTAGTGCAACGATAAATGTAAGTATCTGACCTGTTTAGTATCAAGTTGGGATGATTTATTCAACTACAGGAACATGAAATGTATTTATGCTATAATCAGTTGTTGGTAGTATAAAAGACTCAGCACCCAGTTAGGTAGTATTGTCTATTAAAGAAGCACTCTATAACTGAAAGTTTAATACTTTGTACCTGACTTAAAGCTAATCCTTCTTTTCTCTCTTTTTTTTTTCTCAGCTTAACATTTTTTTCTTTTCCCCTGTAGAAAACTATCTGTTTAAGTTTTATCTCATAGATTGCTGCCTTGAAGTAAAAAGCCACAGCCTAGTAAACCTCTTGTTTAACACGAAGTCCTGCATCTCATTTTCCATGTTACTGACAGTCCCCTGCGCACCTTCAGTGAGCTTCATGCCTTAATTAAATATGGGCTCCAAGACTGTAGGCAGTACTTGAGATAAAGCTGTATGTAAACAATGGCATGATACAAGACAGCCATACTCCAGATAAAGCAGTGTCTGCACTTAGTAAACAAAGGCATATTGTGACTTATTGTGTATCATGCTACATTTATTATTATTCAATCCAAATGCTATTTATAACCACACTACCACAGCACGTCCACATTACTCTGAAATTATCTCCATCCAATATCATGTTACCAGTCTTGAATTATAAATCCTTCCTGCTCACCTACCAGTGAATATATAATACAACATTTCATGGCAGTATCACTCACAGCACTTAATTGCCATTGCACCCTGCTAGCATGCTGTTTTTGGAAATGGTAGCTCTTACTATCACTTAGTTGCTGTATTTTTATTATTTTTATATCATTTATCTGTTAACTCCTTTACCGTTATTACCTTTATGTCTTCTTTTATTTTCCTTGGTTCTCACTGCATACCACAAGTCATGTTTGTTAACTGTATATAATTTATATACATCATCTAACTGTTATGTATGCTCCATTGGGCGCTATTCATAGTCACTGTGCTTATGCATAATGGGAATTGGAGTAGGCTGCACCTAAGCACAACTTTGGCGAGATTCACAGAAACAAGCTGCATGCAGGCACAGCTGGTTTAGTCAGCCTAAGAAAAAACTTATACAACCAAAACACTAATGAGATGTAGATGAGGAATGACTTAAATATGCATGACAAACTTATGTGTATAACGTCATTTCACATGTGATTGTGACTAATATTATTGTATGCATGTCTGCCGAGTGTACATATACCTTATAAAAGGTGAAATCGTACCTTTTTCATCTTGTTTGCGATTGGTGAAGATACTTGGTCTAGCTGCCAGCCTGACTATTTCTAGTTGTGAGCTACTTGTCTCAGATATGACAAAATCACAGGTGTCCAGTGGAGCTTGCTGGCTTAAGTGGAGTAGATGGAGAGAAAAACTGACTCATTATAACTTTGCTGACTAATAAATCCTTGCTAGATTTAGAGTTGACAGAGATATTGAAAATGCTTTATTGAGTTTGTATGGCCCACAGACAAGGACTCAAGATGTTTGGTCTTTCTATACATGTTGGCACCAGCATCACTGGGGGGGGGGGGCAGGCCACAGCAAGTTTTCTTGGCTGCTAAACCTACAAAAGCCAGTAAGGCAATCTTGTACTGTTAATAAACTAGGTGGGTAATAATAACTCTTATTTATATCTCCTTTAAAATGTAAAGGCATCTCCAGTTATAGTAACAGAATTTTATCAAATAACAGGCTTCACAATTCCATTAAATATTTTACCGCAGCCATATTGCTTAGTTAAACCCTGCTGGTGACCATTCTGTCCATAAATTAACAGCATAGCTACATAACTCTCAGCACACAAAATCTGGACGTAAGCCAAAATAATGGGGAGGATAAAACCCCTCAAATAGGGACAAATTTTAAGTATTGTTCTTATAAACTTAGAAAGTTGCTAGAACAAAAGGTCTTCTGTTACCATGCATTTTCTGAAGGATATGAAGTCTGAAATTCAAATGCCTGTCATTATTTAGAGAATTCATTTCTCAGTAATTCACCACAAAAATCCAGAAAAATCACAAATTTTATGTGGAACAGACCAAAAATATGAGGCAGAAATCTGGAAAGATTGGGAAAATGTATACAGTTGGGAGGTATGCATAGCCAGCTTTAGGCACATGGAATACCCGTGGCTGCAGTTGGAGGGGGGGTTCAGTCATCCTTGACTGTGTGGGGCCCCACAAAAGCTGCTGTTTGTTGGGGGAAAAATGAAGAGAAAAGAATGTATTCATTTTCTGATGATGGTAGTTTGCTTGAACAAGGCTGTGATATTACCCTGTTAGGGTAAAGCTGATAATGAACATGAGCAGGGTAAGTACTAGAGAGATCAGCAGCCCAGAATGACTGATCTCAGTGCACACCTTGGATTTTAAGGAGAGCTGATGCTCCCAATCTTCAGCAATGGATTTCTCTCTAAGGGAGTTTTATAAATACTGGCAGAACACCAGACACTATAACTCTTAACTTCTTTGCTGAAGAATGCTACGAAATGCCAAAATAATAGCAGAATAAAGGCTCATAATCAGGAACATGTTTTAAATATTACTCTAATTCACTTAAAAAGTTAATAGAATAACAGCTTTTGCATCAACATGCATTTTTTTGGGCAATAAGAAGAAAAAAACTCTGATGTCTATATTTATCGACTGTCTATAACACTGAATGATTTGCTAGCAAATCAAACTTTTTACGAAGGACAGGGCAAAATTATGAGGCAAAATCAGGGAAGGTCTATGAAATCATGGACAGTGACAGTATACATCACTCTTCAATGAGGTAAATAAAATGACTTTCCCCTGCTGTTGATTGATGACTGCTAAACAGCAGTCACTGATCTGGTGTGGCAGGCAGTACTGGTGTTACACAATGTGTTATTATCTGAAATAAGTACAAAAGTATTATTGCTATGGCGTATGCATGTGTGCATATGTGTGTGTGTGTGTGTGTGTGTTTAAAAAATATCACTAATTTTTATTTGTACACACAACCAGTAATGCCAGGACACATACATAATTCTTCTTTTGGGTATCAGTAAAAATGCACCTGACAAGTAATTATATTTCAAAAATAAGGCATATAATAGATCACAGAACATTCAGACACATGAATCTTCTAGGAGTATGGTGGCCAGCACACCCTAGACTGCATAAATAAATAATTATCTCTGACTGTGTGGAGTCCCCACAAAAGCTGTTGCTAGGAAAATGAGGAGAAAAATGTGTACTAATTTTCTGATTACATTCTTTTACCTGAACAGGGTGAGATAGGACCCTGTTAGGAAAAAGCTGATAATGGCCTCTGCTCTCACCTAGCCACACCCATTCTAAAACCAACCCTGCTCAAACATATGAGTACAGAAAGCTGCTGTAGGTTATGTGTTTGTGGGGGTGCTGGGGATTGTATGGTTATTACTTCTTTAATTTGCATCACAGTCAATCATTAGAAATGTTCACAGGAGATCATCATAGTTTGTATTTGGGCTAAGGACAGTGTTGTCATTGTATCCTTTAATTTTCTTACAGACCTCAGAGGTGAACAAAGAAGGTTATTATAGTTTGTTAGGGGTAGAGTACTGTCTTGGAACAACCAAATATCTGGAATTTTGTAAATAATTCTGTATCATTTGTGAATATTGATATGATATATATAGAAGTGTGTGTAAAGGTGTAAAGTACTGAGCTAAAATGTAATCACAGCATGCCTTGCTGGCTTTGAATAGAAAAGTATATAATCTATTGTAATTGTGTAATTGTACATGTTTTAACAGTAAAACTAGAACATAGAGGGTTAACTTGCAAAACCTAAGGAGAATAAGTTGAAATTAAATTGGTTTACGATTGTGCTATAAAAGTTATCTCTCCATTTCAGTTCAGTAGCAGACAAAATGCCTAGAGCTAGAAGTTGTTGTATTGTCTTGAAAGAGAAGTAATTACTAGGTTTGAGATGTAGAAGTGTTTTATTGTTTTATGACTTCCAGGGCCTAAAAACATCTGAGAGATATGTATTTTTCACAAGGAGATGTCAAATGCTACACTGGAGGTTTACTTTGGGAACTAAAGTCAGGTGACAGAAAGTGATGTCATACAAGCTAACCCAGCAGTAATATTTGATATTAATTTAAGAACTCTCTCAGAGAGAGACTGTGCAGTTTGTATTTTGTCTTTGATCTAACAAGAACATCCACTCATCACCACCTTCTGCACTTGCCTTGCTGTAAGTAAGTTTCTAGGGCATAGTAACTCTTTTAGATTCATATAGGAATATAGTAAAGTGTAGCTTTGATGTTTTCTTTATTTATTTGAGACTGTCCTGCAATATTGTTTTAAATATTTCCTGTGAATTTGAACTCTGGTGTAACTGATTACTTACTGAGTATTGTCTTGTTCTTTTAGTATTTATTATTAAATATATTTAAACCATTTAATTGTGGCTGATCTGTTTGAGTACTTGCATAGCTATATGGTGACTCAATGCAGGCTACTACTAAATAGCCTTGCTCTTGATTAGACTACCATTTGAATTATAAGTAACATTACACAGTAAGATTGGACACACTTTGTTAAGGGCCTTAGAGTAGCTGATAAAGAGTTGGCTGGTGGCAGCTGGAACTACCTTATCACCTGGGCAGAAGGGGACATACCTAGTAAACCTGTGCCAGCCTTTCTCAGATGTGTGTGTGTGTTTGTATATAAATCAAATTTCAAAGTGTGTG